>NC_069000.1:31356685-31359201 GCF_001194135.2 Octopus bimaculoides | reverse complement strand
TATAAACAGAAACAATGGGTGTGAAAAAATCAGAAATTGTTTTATTTGGGTTTTTTAAAATCTTTATTCTTTTTCTAAGACTTCAGATATTTTCTTTGAAAGTAAAGAGTTTTTTTTTTTCATACGCTCCCTACATACTAGCATGCCCGCTTCCTTTTCCCACCCCCCGCCATATATGAACCTTAATGTCTAAAGGGGGTCAATTTGCTATTGGACACGCAGACAACCTGCCAGTCCGCCATTGTATACTCGAGTGTTGTATTTACCGGTAGGCTGCTATTGGCGTGGTAGTGTACACTGCTCCACAATGCCTGTAGCAGCCTAGCAACAAATACACGAAGTATATGCGTTGAGTATATATGGTTACTCTTTTACTCTTTTACTGGTTTCAGTCATATGACTGCGGCCATGCTGGAGCACCGCCTTTAGTGGAGCAAATCGACCCCAGGATTTATTCTTTGTAAGCCTAGTACTTATTTTATCGGTCTGTTTTACAGAACCGCTAAGTTACGGGGACGTCAACACACCAGTATCGGTTGTCAAGTGATGTTTGGGGGACAAACACATCCACTCACAAGGCTTTGGTCGGCCCGAGGCTATAGTAGAAGACCCTTGCCCAAGGTGCCACGCAGTGGGACTGGACCCGGAACCATGTGGTTCGTAAGCAAGCTACTTACTCACACAGCCACTCTATAAAATAGCTTCACTACCATCGATAAATATACAGGTACATAGATATAAATATATACATTACGAACATATATGTACGCATATATATATATATATATATATATATACCCATTACTCATGTTCTCATACTGAATATATTCGACGCAGTAAATATTTTCTGCGGATATATTCCTGGAATTAGCGCGCCAAAACGAAGACTTTTGAATTTTACCATTAAGCTGTAATTAGCAGAACCATATGCACGCGCACCCATGGCGGTGGGCAACTATGTATACGATTCTGATAATTGCTGTTACATTACAAATCAGGCTGATGAGGAATAGACAAATGGTAAGAATTTGTTAAATCCGAAACCTGGTTCCTGTTTAATAATGATTTTTTAGGTGATTTTAAATGTCTTGCCCGCTCACGTTTTTGGTATGCTGCTATATTTCATGTTGAGAACTTTTTAGGTCTTAATAGACACAAGATGTGATCTATTTCTAGCGCATTAATTGTCCACGTTAGTGGTCGACGTTATTTTTTAAAATATATATACATATAGATAGATAGATAGATAGATAGATAGATAGATAGATAGATAGATACACATATATATGTAAGTAAAGGAAAAATTAAATGGAGAAATCGATATGCAGACATCAGTTTATCGAAACAAATCCAATTTTGAACAATACCAAACTCATAGATCCTACAATCGTTTTCATGCCCAATTAATTCAAATTAGAAAAATCAAATTAGAGATTCCTAATGAATATAGTTCATTGGACATTTCGTCAAGGTCAGAACTAGATATAAAAGGGAACTACATACCAATATGTCGATATATCATTGGTATACTCTGCATTAAATTCAGATATTTGCTGACATCTCTGTAAGAGGTATTTATATCCTTGAAATAATGATATATAAAGAACGGGGAAAACAACAAAATTCAGAAGGATGTACACAGTATTAGACTGACTGTCGGAGAAAGTTTAAGATTGAAAAAGAGTGTGGTGTTTCGAGAATGGATCTTCGTCAGAAAGAGGAAAGTTAGAAAAAGTCTCGAGGGAAGGAAATGAATAGTCCGAGAAAGATGTGAGTCGCTTCATGTCTGAAAAAAAATATCATGCGTTAGGGATAATGAATGGATTTGGATGGACTGCAAAGACTTTTCAAAGATATAAGCAGCAAGCATACGCGTATATATTTACATACACTCATATATGCATGCCTACATATAAATAAACATGTATAAACTTATGTGCTTGAATTTCTATCAGAACATATATTGGTTCCAAATTTCGGTACAAAGTCAGCAATTTCAAGGGAAGAGGTAAGTCGATTACAAGGACACCAGTGCTCAACTGGTACTTATTCTATCAACCCCAAAAGGATGAAATGGAAAGTCGACCTGGGTGAAATTTGAACTCAGAACGTAAAAGCGGAAGAAATGCCACTAAGCATTTTACCTTAGTGCTAGCGATTCTACCGGGTCGATGCTTTAGCAGAACATATATTAATACTTCAAAAATACTTCAAAAACATATGACGTGTGGCGCAAAATTATGAGATATATTTATGAGAAAATATACATGTGATGTAATATCAATATGTAAACGGACTTAAACTGGATTATTGTAGCAGGGAAACATGAATAATTCAGGGTTGGAAATAATGAAGAATAAAACTAGAAAGTACATCTACAAATTAAATTTATAAAGCGTGAACAATAAAAGTCATAGATAGTGTAAGAGTGAATCAGATGACATCTTTCTCTTTCTCTCTCTCTCTCTCTCTCTCTCTCTCTCTCTCTCTCTCTCTCTCTCTCTCTCTCTCTCTCT
>NC_069000.1:31353682-31356116 GCF_001194135.2 Octopus bimaculoides | reverse complement strand
ACTAACAGCCTTTAAGGTGGTACTCCAGCATGGCCGCAGTCAAATGACTGCAACAAGTAAGGGAATAAAAGAATATATATCATGTATGTGTATGTATGAAAGACGGAGAGAGAGAATGTGTGTGTGTGTGTGTGTGTGTGTGTGTGTGTGTGTGTGTGTGTGTGTGTGTGTAATGTTTGTATGTGTATTTGTGTGTGTCTGTGTTTGTGTGTGTCGGAGTGCGTGCGCGCATGTGTGTATGTTGTATTCTCAGTACTCGTCGCTAGGATTCAGGTTAGAATAGTGCTTCAGCAAGGTAATTAAATGCTGATGTAGAAAACATTTCTTCTGTTTCTGACGACATTAAGATGTGAGGAATAACGAAAAGTGGTGAAGAACACGAAACAGGGAAACTATTGGGACAACATGCTTAGTTTCTTATTCGTTACTTCTTTTTTATGTTCCTTTTTGCATTTGCTGAACACCACAAACGAAGCAATGAAGTTAAAATGACAAACCTACAAAAGATCATATGTATAATATCTAATACTTCTATATTGAGATACGAAGAAAGAATAATTAAAATCTACTAATTTAAATGAATTTACTTGTTTCAAAATTTGCCAATCACAAAAATATCTGAACGCAAAAACAATAGAAAATTGAGATATTGAAATTTCAGATTATATGCAACATCTTTCAAGTAATTATTATCATAACTATTTTTTTTTTCTGTCAAAAATCTTAATTGCATTTCCAATGTACTTGTTAACATCTCTGCCTTTCTTCTTTTGGCTCATTTCTTATTGACAAATAATTTTGTTTAGGTTGTTTGGCTTCAGTTTGATTAAATTCTGGAAGAGTCATACAGCAAACACTGACTTATACAAGGGACTACCGAAAGTAACATTGAAGATACAGTATAGAAGGATGAGGCTAGCTGGACACTGCATCAGACATACAGATGAAATTTTTAACAGGCTACTGCTCCGGCAACCAACGGAAGGAAGAATATGGAGAGGAAGGAGGAAGACGACCTATATCGATAACTTGTTGGAAGATACTGGTATGGACGGGATATAGGAGCTGAAGACCATTATGGAAGATCGAGATGAATGGAGAAAACGTGTGGATAGTCTTCGGGCGTCCTGAGGGACCACCTAAGATAGATAGATAGATAGATAGATAGATAGATAGATAGATAGATAGATAGGTAAGTACGTTTTCATATCTGTGTGCATATTGTTGTCTCCCCTGTATATCCGAATCTATTGATTATTACAGAGTTAGTAATTGAAGTTAAAAACATGAGAAGCAGATATATATAATACATTTAAAAGAAGAAATAAGCGAGAAGTTTACTTCCTAACCATATGGTTCCGGGTTCATTCCCACTGCATAGCACCTTCGACACGTATCTTCCGCTAAAGACCCGAGACTTAAGCCGACCAAAGCCCTGCGAATGGATCTGGTGACCGGATGCTGAAAGCCGCTCGTCGAATATATATATAATCGTTTGCCCGATTTCTGTTGGTCTCTTATGAATTTCATTGAGTTGGGGCGCTTGTTTGAGTATTTTAACTTTTATTTTCTAGCATTTGTGTACCTTTTATTATAATTATTGGATCTATTCCATCTCAATCACAGTTATTTACTATATAGGAGTATGTTTCTACTTGCATCTGCAACTGTGTGTGTGTGTGTGTGTGTGTACAATTAGTTGATAGTATTACTCAAATATATATGCCTGAGTGAAAGGTATATATTCCTTGATGTTAACCACTGGAGCATGTCACATGGTGACTGACAATATATGCATCTCTAAGCATGAGCAAGGGTAGTTGGGGAACATCACAGCCATGTGTTGCGGTGGGGTTGGGTTCTGTGGAATTTGAAGGAAATATTAGCCATTTTTCATACTTTCTAGGAGTAAGCAAAAAGGAAATAACAGTTACTACCCAAGGAGAAAGATCTTGTTACGCAGTGTTATGAGTTGAAGCCTGTATTGCATTAGTAATATGGCGCGTGCTGGATATTGGTTATGTCAAAAGGTTATGAACGGGAATAAAATAATGAGAATAATAAAGAAATAAAGTCGGTCACTTTTTAGTGAGGAGAGAAGAATAAAAGAGGAGCGTTCCACAATTTTTATCTAATGATGGCCATTAATGAAAACTATGCATAAATGTATGTGGGAGGTTAATATGATGATAGGTTGAATGGGGAAGATGATGTGAAAATAAAGTTATCATAAAATTATTTATTACGAAAATTTTGCAAAAATACACCATTAAACAAACCATGAGAATGTGTGCAAATATATGTATGCGTTCCTATGTACATAAAGCCTGAATATATTGCGTATACGCATATGTATATGTATATGTGTATATATATGTATGTATATATATGTATATATATATGTATGCATTTCATACATACATACATATATATA
>NC_069000.1:31352572-31353406 GCF_001194135.2 Octopus bimaculoides | reverse complement strand
ATATATATATATATATATATATATATAGTCAATTCGAGGATTTCAGATCCTCGTTAGGGATTAAATAATCCAATAATGTTACTGATTAATCTTAATCACTATCACTATCATGTAAGAAGGTTTCGACGATATGTTAGGGATTATTATAGTAATACATGTTAATAATGAAAGAAAGAAAATGGAGACTTCTGGATGTATGAATAATTTATTTGTATGACATTATGAGGTAGAAACGTTTTTTATGAAAACAAAAAATTATAAATTATAAAGCTTTAAAAGAAATGGCAGATGCCAAAAACCTACATAAATGTTTCGATTCATGCCACTTGGTGATTCGTAATTCTAAGCATTTGGGAAGTGTCATATGTTAAGAATTGGTCATATTTTTCAATTATATGGGGCAGAATCACATCAGGGCTTTATGAGCTTATACAACAAAAGTTAACATATTTCTTGAAAGGATATATATATATATGTATCTGTGTGTGTGTATGTGAGAATGTATACACATATACATTATGTATGTATATGTATTTACTTACATACCTGCATATATACGCATATATATGAAGGTATGTAAGTACGATGCTAGGACGATACGCAAATAAACATGCTTATTTATTGATCTGGTTGGTCAAAAATCAATTACATTTCACCATCTTTTTCTCCGCTTCTGGTTTACTTATTTCTAAACATTGTTATATGATAAGTTGATATGAAAATTTTAATTTCCCGCACTCCATTATGCTCGCAATTTAATTTACGAGCTTTTTGTAAACCTATTTCCAATATGTATAAAGTGTGCGTATATTATATATATATATATATATATAT
>NC_069000.1:31350000-31351897 GCF_001194135.2 Octopus bimaculoides | reverse complement strand
ACACACACACACACACACACACACACACACACACACACACACACACACACATATATATATATATATATATATATATATATATATACAAGACTGAAAACTGAAATGCTCTAATAGGCAATTTACTTCATATAATACAAGATACATATCTCAAAATGTTACAAAATTTAAAATACACTGTACTGGTCGTGGACATTGGGGACAACATCATGACATGTTTGTGTGCGAGTAATGTTTTTATCAAATGCGTTTGAAAAGTTTCAGCAATTATTTAAGTTCGTGCATAGAGAAGACGGGGTCAATGCTCTTCTCAATACGGAGTTTACATTGTAATGAACTGAACTGTTATTGTCATCGTCTTAGTGGTTCACTAATGTCAGTTTTGAGAAAATGTCTTAACACCTATAAATCGCTATAGTTGATATTCTATGAGAACAAGTTGGTTCTTTCTTCCAGCTGGTATTTCTGAAGGAAATACCAACTGGAAGATAAGATGACAGAAACCTGATTTGGGGCATTTTTGAAGTAATATATGTACGTTCAATACTGTTTTCCACATTCTTAATTATTTTAAAAACAAAAGTGGGTAATACTTTTATTCTTTTACTTGTTTCAGTAATTAGAGTGTAGCGAAGCTGGGGCACCGCCTCCGAAATGTTTTAGTCGAATGAATCGACCGCATTACTTATTTCCTTTTTTAAAGCCTGTTACTTATTTTATCGGTATTTTTGCCGAAACACTAAGTTACGGGGACATAAATACTCCAAGCAATGGTGGAGGACAACCACATGAACACACACACACACACACACACACACACACAGATACACACACACACACACGCACGTACACTCATATATATATATATATATATATATATATTAGTTTCCATTTACCAAATGCACTCTCACTGACTTGGTCGATTTGACGTTAATGTAGAAGAGACTTGCCCAAGGTGAACCGACAAGATGTATTTTGGGAAACAAACTTCTTACCACACAGTCACGCATGCGCCGAAAAAAAATCTGTATAAGTGTGTGTGTATGTGTGTGTGTGTGTGTGTGTGTGTGTGTGTGTGTGTGTGTGTGTGTGTGTGCACGTGTGTGTGAACGTATGTATGCATGTATGTCTGTATGTAAGTATGTATGTAAGTATGCCTGTATATATACATATATGCATATTTATATATAGGCGCGATTGTGTGGTAAGAAGCTTGCTTCCCAAACGCATGGTTCCGGGCAAGTGTCTTCGAGTAAAGCCTTGTGAGGAGATTTGGTAGACGGAAACTGAAAAGTACCGGAACCATGTGTTTGAGAAGCAAGTTTCTTGCCACACAACCACGCCTATATATAAGTATGCATCCTGTCAACACCTTAAATGTAAAATTTCCCCCTGAATACAGAGGCGGTGTTATTCGATAATGGAATCAAGTAACTATCATTATTCCGGATCACCAGGCTCCCAGAAACAGCTGTTGCACTCGTAATACTCAATACCTTTACTTCCTGATATCATTTTTATTCTATGTAAATCGAACTATTTTATATGCATGGAAATGTACATTTTTTGTATTAAATGTATTTAATATTCAGTGTCTATTGACTTGGCTAAATCGCTTAGCCTTACATTTACTTTTCTACCCGCTCAAGTTCGAATCTCTTGAGTACTACGAAGTATACTCCATATAGAGAATTCCTCTCTGTAATTTATATATATATATATATATATATATATATATATATATGTGTGTGTGTTGTGTGTGTGTATCTTTGTGTCTGTGTTGTCCCCACTATCGCTTGACAACCGATGTTGTGTTTACGCCCCTGTAACTTAGTGGTTCGGCAAAGGAGAACGATAGAATAAGTACTAAGCTGACAAAGAATAAACCCTGAGATCAATT
>NC_069000.1:31339347-31347826 GCF_001194135.2 Octopus bimaculoides | reverse complement strand
GTGTGCGAGTGTGTGCGTATGTGTGTGTATAAAATTTGATATATATATTTATTCTGCTTCGAGCTTTCTTGATATCTAAAGCATAATACAGACAGACAGTCGCACATACCCTGAGAGGAGGAGGAGGAGGAGGAGGACGACGACGACGACGACGACGACGATGACGACGACGACGACGACGACGACGATGACGTGGTGACGATGGTGATGACAACGAGGACGATGTGTTTGTCAACGCTGAAAGTACTAAAAATAATCGTAATTTGTATTATAATTATTCATCACCTTATTCTCAGTAATTTTACTTTAATTCGTTAATATGAAGTGTATATTGACAGCAATAAACAGAATTATAATAATAGTTACTTCATTTGCCACAAGGGCGACGGAAAGGAAAAATACAAGAATAATAACATATCTTGACGTGTGTTTTATCGATCCAGGACGGATAAAGCAAGGTCGATCTTAGCCGGAAATGAACTCAGTACGTAATGTAATATCTGTGATTCAATCCCGCAAGTCGCTTAATTGTTTTATCGATTCTACATCCCCACAATTTCTTAAATGATTTCTTCCTGGCATAAGGCTACAGGTCTTACAATTACAGAGAATCGATTTATTTCATTGACACTGGTAATATAAAAAGCCGACTTTCGAACACATGGCATGTACAGATTGTCTTTTTATTATATATTTCATGAATTTTCTGAACACTACGCTCGTTAGTTTCGAGTAGACTAATCACTAGTTCACTCCATTTCTTATGGCGAGGGCATCAAGGAAGTGCTTTTGCAATTTTCACAAAAAAAAAGAAAATACTACAAATTATTTGTTCTATACACCAGTAATACTTTTACAGATATATTATTCACCGATATTGATATCTTTGGAACATGAAAACATACATACATGCATATGTTCTTATTAGTTTCTTTTTCAAAAAATATCTTCGGATAAATGCATTGAAGTACATTTTCAACATAAGAGAGTAGCTGCAATCAGCTGGTGAGATTAATTTGAAACTTGATATGTAAATTACTAAATTACTGCTGTATACATCTTAGCATTTCAGGAAAGTGGCATCTCTTATTGCAGGTCGCGAAACTATCAAAAGAAATTCTAATAGACTTTTGAATTGGTTTAAGACTTGTATTAGTTTAACGAAAGTCTAGAGCAAATATCTCAGTCGGTTACACGAAGCAGATGAAGAGCTAGTAGAATCTAAGATATCCCAGTTATTAAAATTTCAGAACAGAAGGAATGGCGCTTGCAAACGACCTTCTTTGAGAAAATATATGTTGCTCTTACGTGCACTATTGGTCATAAAATAAACACAACGAATAAATGTGTGAAAAGACCAGTAGATTCTTCCCTCGAGAAAACTGCAATAAGCATCAAGGACAACTGAAACACAAACAATAATAGTGTGGCAGGACTACTACTGCTATATGGACGATCGCCATCTGCATGTAAACAAACAGAAGTGAAAAATATACATTTCTATTCTAGGCACAAAGCCCGAAATTTTTGCGGAGGGGGACAGTCGATTAGATCGACCCCAATATGCAACTGGTATTTAATTTATCGACCCCGAAAGGATGAAAGGCGAAGTCGACTTCGGTGGAATCTCAACTCAGAACGTAAAGACAGACGAAATACCGTTAAGCATTTCGCTCGGCGTGCTAACGTTTCTGCCAGTTCGTCGCCTTAGAAGTAAAAATATAAACAATTCAAAACACAGCTCGTCGTCAAATATTAATAGTAATGAGAAGAAGAAGAAGAAGAAGAAGAAGAAGAAGAAGAAGAAGAAGAAGAAGAAGAAGAAGAAGAAGAAGAAGAAGAAGAAGAAGAAGAAGAAGAAATCTTAAATATATATAAAACATTCCATGAATAAATGCTAGACAGTGCTCATAAAAAACAAAGTCATCCCCATTACAAAAAGAATATTCCAGGGAGTCACGGTTTCTCCACTCCTTTTCTGCTTAGCGCTGACACCTTTATCTGACATGCTAAACAGAACTGGATGTGGATACAACTGTTACGGCAAAACAATCAGCCATCTCTTATATATGGTTGATCTAAAACTGTACGCTACAAATGATAAACAGCTGGAAACATTACTACAGACAGTACATGGATTTACCAAAGAAATAAACATGAAATTTGGCTTAGAAAATTGTACCCGAGCAAACTTGAAAAGAAAATTAGTTAAGAGTAGCAACATCACACTAGGTAAAGCAAATGAGATAAGAGAATTACACCAAAGCCAGATACAAATACTTATGAATCAATGAACTATTTACTCTACAACACACACAAATGAAATAGATGAGAAAAGAATACTATAGATGAGTTAAATTAATACTGAAAACAGAGCTCAATGCGAAAAACAAGATAATAGGTATCAACACCCCAGTTGTCCCAGTTATAAGTTACAGCTACAATATCCCTAACTTGACACTAAATCAACTAATCAAAATATACAGGAAGACAAGAAGAATAACAACAGGATTTAGGAAGCACCACCCAAAATCTGACGTAGAAAGGTTATATAAACAACGTATAGAAGATGGTAGAGGCCTTCTACAGCTAGAAAACCATTACAAAATAACCGCTATAGGACTACTGAAATACCTACTTCAGAAATAAAGAAAACTAATACAAATAGCCACAAAACATGAACAAAACACGAAACTGTTTATAGTCTTTAGGGAAGCTGACAAATACAAAAAGGAGGTCATAGTGCCTAACAACTATGAAGAAAAAGAGGAAACAACAAAAGCTGTAAAACAACTGATTTCCAAAGTAAAACCGGAACAACAACGGATCATGATAAAACGATAGCAAGAAAAGCCCCTACACGGCAAATATTGGGTTAAATTAATCAGAAAAGAAATAAACAAAGCAAAATCACGACAACGACTGAGAAGCTCATGACTCAAAGCAAAGACTTGAAGGATTTTTAATTGCAGCACAAGATCAAAGCCTTCCCACCAGAAATCGCCAAAATCATGTAATGAAAAGAAATACAACTGCAGAATATATGAAGATGGATAAGAAACAATAAATCATATTGTCTCTAGCTACACAGTCCTGGCCAAGAAGGAATATGTTCACAGACACGACAGAGTTGGGACCTATATACACTGGAAGCTATACCAAAACTATGGAATAACAACAGAAAAAAGATGGTATAGACACACACCAGGTTAAAAAGAGAGATAGAAAGTTTGTTAGTAGCAGCCTAAGATCAAGTATTGAGGACTAATTGGATAAAAGCCAAGATAAACAAAACCTAGGTAGATTCGCAGTGTAAATCAAAACACAAAAGTTTTACACATATGAATGTAGTATGCTGGCTCAGAAAGTGTACAAGAAAAGGTATGACAACATAGGGAGAATAATCGACTGGGAGTTATGTAGAAAGCTAGGATTCGACCATACTGATAAATGATATGAACATGAACCTAGTAAAGTACTAGATAGTAAGAAATATAACATGTTGTAGGACTTTAACATTCGGACTGACACAGTAATAGAAGCTAGAATGCCTGGTTCAGTAGTTGTAGTCAAAGAGAAAAGAAAGTACCAGATAATTGATTTTACAGTCTCAAATGATGAGGTATAGAGAAAATAGCAAAGTACCAGGTCCTAGCCATTGAGTTACAGAGACTATGGAATGTGCAGGGGAAATTCATGAACAATTTTATAGGGATGTTGAAGATAAAACAGAGAAAGAAATAGCTGTGGATGACTAAAAGTGATATAAAAACCGGGAACGGAGGCTCTAATCTGTGCTGCCCAAAAGCAAGCACTAAGAACAAACTACATAAAATACAGAATAGACAACACATCAGAAAGTGATAAGTGCAGAATCTGTGGACAAAAAGGTATATTACCAGTCAATGTACGCCACTAGCCCAGAAGGAATATAACAGACGCCACGACAATATAACAAGGCTTGTCCATTGGACACTTTGCAACAAGTATGGACTTGATAGATCAAAAATTGGTACGACCACAAACCCGAAGGCATCATCGAAAATGATAAAAGATCCTCTGGGATTTTATTATTCATTGCGATCATGAGATAAAGAATAGGAAACCAGACATAGTGTTAATTGAGAAAGAAAGCAAACGATGCTGGATCATAGATATAGCATGCCAAGCTGACAACAATGTATAGTCAGACAAATACATAACAAAAACACCAGGACTTACAAATATATATAACATACAGAAAATTGCGCTACTGGGCACAGCACACATCCTACGCAAAACACACTCAATACAGTAACCATAACAGCATCACAGCAAACCACAGCACATACCCAAGGCACACAGAGCTGCGCTCGGTAGTGAAGTAAAAGCACGCTATAAAAATAAAACTACTGAGTAATGATAATAATAATAATAATAATAATAATAATAATAATAATTTACACCATTAAGGTATTACAAAAAGATTGATGTCAGTACATAACGATACAATACACGACAATGTGAGATTACATGCAGGTGTGTAAAAAAGAAAAGGGACGGAATATCACACAATGAGTAATTCTCCAAAATTGAAGGCTTCCTAAGACTGCTCGTGGAAACCCCACAAAACCACGATCACCCTGACCACTAGATTAAGTGCCTTCTCCCCATTTTCCTCCCACAATTTACAGGTGTTTGTTCAGAGCAGTCCCGTTCACTCGACTGGTCGCGAAGTCTATTCGATTATATGAACCCGCACTCGACTGGTCCTTCATTGTATCGACCCCGAATGGGTGAAAAGCAAAGTCGACTACATCGGCGTTTGATCTCAAAACGAAAAGATTCATAAGAAATGCCGCTAAGCATATTTTTTCTGCCACCTTAGTAGAAATAATTTGTTTCCTGTGCACAGCCAGAATCATCAGAAAAGTATTAGATAGTTGAAGAAAACAGACAGCATGATGTAGGCTGCATGTAGCAAGCCCTCTACTCATGCAAGACTCCATGATTTCCAACAAAATCTGAGTTAAAAGAATGATGATAATAATAATAATAATGGTTTCTAACTTGGGTACAAGTCTTCAAACTTTTATTTTGCTTTGGAAGTGGGGAAACCGGGCGCTTCAATTGATCTCAGTGAGTGACCGTTATTGGACTCTGAAAAATATAATGCAAAGTTAGCATTAGCCAGACTCGAACTCAGAAACTATAAAGACTTCAAACTAAACATTGCAATCCAGGAGCTCAATGCTATAGCTTGACCTGCTAGACATAGCAACCAGATTCTTTCAAATCATACCCTGTCTACTTCGAGCAGGAATAACACATTGGAGAACCTGCTCCGAGATAAACATACAGATGGGACTGTCAGCGGTGGAATGTCTTTGATCATAAGACTACTTTGTTTATTCAAGATTGTTGTTGTTGTTGTTGACACTCCGTCGCTTACGACGTTGAGGGTTCCAGTTGATCCGATCAATGGAACAGCCTGCTCGTGAAATTAACGTGCAAGTGGCTGAGCACTCCACAGACACGTGTACCCTTAATGTAGTTCTTGGGGATATTCTGCGTGACACAGTGTGACAAGGCTGACCCTTTGAATTACAGACACAACAGGAACAGGAAGTAAGAGTGAGAGAAAGTTGTGGTGAAAGAGTACAGCAGGGTTCGCCACCATCCCCTGCCGGAGCCTCGTGGAGCTTTAGGTGTTTTCGCTCAATAAACACTCGCAACGCCCGGTCTGGGAATCGAAACCGCGATCCTATGACCGCGAGTCCGCTGCCCTAACCACTAGGCCATTGCGCCTCCACTTATTCAAGCTTAACCTGAGGCTAAATAACAAGTATACGTTTCCTTCACACTCTGCTACTTTCTCCTTCCGTTTCTTTATCTCTCTTTCTCTCTCTCACTCTTACTTTCTCACTCTCGCTCTCTGTTTCTCTCTCCCACTCTCTGTCTCTCTCTCTCTCCCCCATACTTCTCTGTGTGTGTCTCTCTCTCTCTCTCTCTCTCTCTCTCTCTCTCTCTCTCACTCCCTCTCTCTTTCTTTCTCTCTTTGTTATTCTCTTACTGCTTTACAGCAGATGATGCCTCTCTGAATGCTTATTTTTATCGAATGGCTAATTTCCTCATTGTCATACAGAGACACAACTCGATACCACGAAGTATTTGAACGATTTTATAATATATTTGCCAGGAGGATGTATAATGAATGGAACGTTGCAAGTAAAGAATTTTAAAAAAAGCACAGTTTAAAATAATTTTAGTTGTGATTGGCAATAATCGCTATATCGATTTTACAACAAAAGCTACTTTTTTTTTATTCTTTTTGGGAATTCTATGAATTTCTAAAAATATTTCAAAAACAGTTATCAACAGCAATAGCTAATGCTACTAACATCATAATAATAATAATAATAATAATAATAATAATAATAATAATAATAATAATAATAATAATAATAATAATAATAATAATAATAATAATAATAATAATAATAATAATAATAATAATGGTAATAAAACTGGAGAACGTTCAACATGTTAAGGCGCTATAATATTGCTCTGAAACCAATCCAATCATATTAGGAATAAAACAACAAATGAAACAAAAAAATAACACTGACAAAATGTTCAGCCATAACTGAATAAGTAATATAAAAATTATTCTTATGTACCACCAGTAAATAATGTATTACAAGTGTTTACAATATGCAACATTCTCATAACACATGTAACACGATCACCGGAGTATGGTTCATTTTATCGACAAAAGACTGCCTCTGTACTCACCATAAAGCACAAGAAATGGAGAATTATCCAAATAGTACCCATAATCCAAATAGTATTCATCACATGTATAATAATCTGGATCTGCGAACTTTGCATATACTGCACAAAATATGAAAGAAAATTACGCGTTCAAACTTCTCCAACACCAGAAATGAGTGCATCGGTTCACTATAAGACTTATGATAATCTAAATAAAGAGTGAGAATTTACTGAAGTTTTGCAAATAAAGCGGAAAGAGAGAAAAATCATAAATGAATGCAGGTGGACGATGTTTCTATTCTGCGTGCTTATTGTACAGCGACACTCTGTCCACAAAGCGAAGATACGACGGATATTCGTAGAAAGTTTGAAAGAAAAATAAACCAGATCTAGATATATTGTTGAGCCCCTCCAAACTAGATAAGTTTAAAAGAAACAAAATATCAGAAACCGAAATAAAACAATAAAAAGAAAAATTCATAATGGAAACACAAATAATGATCACAGAATACCTAACGACAATTTAAGAACCTAGAATGTATTATACGGTTATACGGACGCAGAATTAACAAGCGCAGTAGAAAATAAATAAATAACGAATCGCGACAAACCTAACGCCTACGACTGCACAATAATGACTAAAAAATACTAAACTAAAACTGCACAAACAAAAACATAAATGGAAAGAATAGGAAGCAGTTAGAAAATGAGGAAATCGATATATCAGACCAAAACAACAAGACACTGTATCTCTAAAAGAAATGGAGAAACTACAAAGATCAGAAACAGAGATAACTCTAATGTGGGACCTGAAAACAGAAACGAACCCTATGATAATGGTGACTTTTGGTGTAATCAAAATATATGCGGACAAATAGACAAAACCCCATAACTTACGAATGTGGACACTATGACGAATTGAGGAACGTGTAGATTCAAGATCATCCTCATCACCATGAGCAAATGCCTACTCCAACAGTCAATTTCCTATACAGAGGCATATACTTTGGAAATTCCATCTACTTTTGCTATTTTCGCAACTCTCACAAACTTTTTAATGAATTCACTTAGAAACCACACCTCATATTTTTCAAGTGGCATTTGAAGTCAACCAGCACTCGACCAAATTGGGATGTGACTGTCCACGGACATTACTGTTTTGTCTATCACAAAATTTCTCTTACTAGCGAGAAAGAGAAAAAACTACCTTCTCTGAACAATGGACTCGGTTGACAGCCGATTCATTTCACATACAATAAGTAGTTGTTCAACATGACTGCACAAGCTAGCAATGTTCTGACACTGAAGGAGTCCATGCAGAATAGTTTCATCGGTCTGGACGCATCTCTGGGAAGCCAGCCTAACGGCACTTCTGTGCCTCTATACATAATCTCGAACTAGAAGTGGCTCTGGGGTCGCTGCCAGCCCAAGGACTTCTGAAAGTTATCGACAATAGTACCCGATCATTGAACGCTTTCGTCAGTGCCCGAATCTTTTCAGAAAAGATTTTCACATTTTCCCATTACCAATCATTTGTAGATTGCCTGCTGGTGTAGTACTTCCACTAATCCAGTTATCCGGCTGGCACAGTAGGTAAGAACCCCCAATGACACGCTAGACGTCAGGCACTCGACGTTGGTGTGCGTGTGTATATCTATCTATCTATCAATCAATCTCTCTCTCTCTCTCTCTCTCTCTCTCTCTCTCTCTCTCTCTCTCTCTCTCT
>NC_069000.1:31333218-31338892 GCF_001194135.2 Octopus bimaculoides | reverse complement strand
TATATATATATATATATATATAACTAATTTCGAATCTAAATTGTTTTCAAGTTGCAAAGTCCGTCCATGATGAATACAAGTTGAAAGTGAGATCATTTCAGGCCTCCAGTGAACTGACAGAATCATTGAAGCGTCAGAAAAGAATTAATTGCAGTTTCTAAGTATTTGCGGTCTTGGGTTCAGAATGCCATTACATTCAACTTTGCCTTTCATTATTTCATGGTCGATAAAACAATCTACCAGTGAAGTACTATGATCGATAGCATCGATTGCTGGCATTGTGCCTAAATTAGAAACTATTTTCATTATTGTGGTTGTGATTTGCCTGTCGTACCATTTAATCGTGTTTTCTTTCACTTTGACCAAGACTTATTTCAAACATCACCAAACAAAAATGTTCTCATTGAAGTATTCGCTAATAAGGATTTCAGGTATTCCTACGTGTCTGCTTCCAATACCCATTCTTAGACAAAACTACCATTGTCTTCACAGTCCTTATATTTCCTTTGTTTTGATACTTTGACGACATCTTCACGTCGAAAGGTCTATTAGACCATCACGCTATACTCCTCAAGACAAAAACAAAAACTGAAAACAATGAAAACAATACCGCAAAACAAAGCCGACAGAAAAGATACGCCATAGAGTAAACACTTCTAAGTTAAAGGAAACTAATGAACATTGAACAGGAGAAAGAAAAGCACAAATTATTTTGAGCATATCAACGATTATTTTGAATGACAACGTAAATGATAATAATAATAATAATAATGATGATGATGATGATGATGATGATGATGATGATGATGATGATGATGATGATGATGATGATAATGATAATAATTTCTTTAAAATTGTCTCGAATCTGTTCTATACGAACAATATATCGATGAACCAAGGGGATTACAACGACTGCAATCTGGCAACATTCACATTTTCAAAAAGTACAAGTATTAGATTTAAACTCAACACACACACACACACAAACACACACACACGAACACACACACGAACACACACACACACACACACACACACACACAAACGCACACGCACACGCATTGATAGACGTGCTCATACACCCATACACTCAAGCACCACGCAATTCTCGGTCTCCATAATGTTGATGTTGCAGCTGCTGTTTTGTCTCTGCTTTCCTATTTTTGCTGTTGACGTTGTTCTTTTGGATATTTCAGAGTTGATGTTCTTGCTGTCAAATTTGATGTTGTTGTTCTTGTTACTAGTGTCAGTTGTTAAGTGATGGGTTGCTGTTGTTATTGTCGTTCTGCTAGGATTTACTGATGTTCGTTATTGTTTTAGTTGACTTTGCTCTCTTGTTGCTGGTGGTAGTAGTGTTATTATTGTCGTCATAGTTGAAGATGTCCATTGCAACTGTTGTTGTCAATGCTGGTGGGGGTGGGGGATAATGGTAATTTTTTTGCTTGATACTGTTTCGTCTGTTTGACATCGACTCAGGAAATGGCAGGGTTTCTCTGACGTCATCACCGTCATGGCCGTAGCTAATGGTGAACTACGTGGGGGAAGGGTGAAATGAGTGATCAATATGGTTGTTGGTCCGACTGACACACATTTGTCTCCTCCTTTTCTTTCCTGCTTTTCATTTTTTTAAATTGCGAATGGCTAATATGAGCCATGTGCCAGTCACATGTCGATATTGGTGAGTCCCTTTGGTGTGGATGAACGTTAGCACTATCACATTATATTTAGTATGAGGAAGCAGACATCCTGGTCACGAGGAGATCATAGTTTATAGCTGACGTGAATATCTCGCCTGTACAATAATTGAGGCTTTGTATCACTGATCAGGATACTTACTCTAAACTTAAATAGCCTCGCAGCACCCACCTAGACATGATTTGGAGCTTAAGAATGTTATAGTAGTTTTACCCTCGATCGGATCTTAACTGGTTGACTATGATAAACCGTAGTCCAGCCTTGAACTTCTCGATTTTTATCTTAACAAATGCATTTTGAAGGAAAATCAGTTGAAATCAAACAAACATGTAAACCAAGGATTCTCAACCGCTTTTATCTTTGAACTCCTTTGATTATTATTTTATTCTAATGGGCCCCCATAGCTATTCGATAATTAAAAACTAGTTTTATAGAAATTTCTTTCAAAATTTGTCTTCTTTTTTTTTTTTCTTCACACAATAACCTGTCGAACTATGTAAAAGGGTCGAACTATGTAAAAGGGTCGAACTATGTAAAAGGATCGAACTATGTAAAAGGGTCGAACTATGTAAAAGGGTCGAACTATGAAAAAGGGTCGAACTATGAAAAAGGGTCGAACTATGTAAAAGGGTCGAACTATGTAAGAGGATGGAAAAAAGAAACCTCACTGTTTCTTGAAATACATACTAATCCATGCTGCGGAAGCAAATTTTTTCAAGGACCTTTAAAATACTATTGTGGATCCCAAATTTACTATTTTGTTACGTGGACCCTCAGGAGCCATATAGACCCCGGTTAAGAACTACCGACATAGATGATGCCTCATTAAAGCACTGAAGTCACTGTCTAGCTATATATAGGTACAGCAATCAGAAATAGCGTTTCATGCTATACGTATAAGCCACAATGAGGTACAGTCCATCTAGATTTAAGAAGGTTCGACTGTGAATTACAGTTTATCTAATTGTGAGTATGTACCATTGTGCAGAAACCCGGGCCTAGCTATAAGTAGGTACCGTATTAAAGTAAAAGTCTTTTGTCCGTAGTACGTGTAAACGAGTCACATCTACTTAGTTGTAAACTGGTATCCGTAAAAATGTACTTAAGTGTCTTCTCACTAGCTGTAAACAGGTATCATAGTAGTAAATTAATACACCTGGTCATCACGGTGAGCTACAATTCTCCGAGCTGGGGGTGTGTACCATAATGAGGTACAGTCGAAGTAACTGCAAGTTGGTGCCACAATATGACAGTGTCCACTTCACTGGAAATAAATAAAATGAGGTACAGTTCAACAACGTGTAAGTAAATATCTTAAACAAATACACCACACTTAGATATCAGTAACTACTACATTAATGTGGGAAACCATTAAAGAACAGTCCAGATGGTTGTAATTTGACAGCACATTAACATACATATATCTACAAGTATGTACAAAGTGCGTAAGTTACAGATTATACAAATATGCGTAGATAATGAAGTGAGGTGCCACTGTCATTAATCACTATAGTATGTTACTGTCAACATAATTGCAGATGACATTATAGTTATGAAGTAGGTATCACAGTGAAATAAGGCCATATATTTTATAAACTGTGCTGACCATCTTTCAGTTCGGTATAGTGTACTTTACTAAATGAAATGTATTCTACAAACGTAAGTAGATATAACAGCATGGAGTCCATCCACAGTAATTAGTTACCAGCATGGAGTATAATCCACATAGCTTTCAGAAAGCACCACAGTAGTGTAGGCCACTTGACTGTCAGTAGATACCACTCTGATGTACAGGCTGTCTATAATATTTAAGTACCACAAAGCAATCTAGCGATCCGTAGGTACCACATTATTCCACGTCAGTAGGTGACAGAGGGCAGCATAGTTCTCCCAACCATTTGTAGGTAACACAACGCAGTACAGTCCTCATAGATGTTACTAGGTACCACGGTGTAGTTTATTACACTTAGCTCTCAATAGGTATATAGTATAGACAGTCCCCCACCATGTGTCCGTTGGTAGCATAATGTACTATAGTTCGTCTACAATATGTAGGTGCGTCAGAGTAAGTTTAGTCTATCAAGCTTTCATTAAGCATTCAATGTAATCTATCTAGCTAGAAATAAGTGCTTGTCTGCTTAGCTGTCTGTAGGTAACACAGTCCACCTAGCTCCTACTATGTACCTACATTGCAGCATAAATTACATAGCTGTTATGAGGTACTACAGTGTGTAACCGCTTTGCTTGCTATCAGTACCATAATACAAAAATCAGTCTATTTAAGTGCAACCCTAACCCTAACCCAATAGACGTATGATGAATATTGGTGATCATTTAGACTTCTTTTATTCATATATAATGAACCTTCTAATTATCCAACGCGTGCTTTCTTTTTGGAAAAATTGGACGAACGGTGATAGGCCGTTTGAGGTAGACTTGGATGTTATTACCTCCAAAAGTTTTCAGTTTTATTATTAAGGTTTCCACATTGGTCCTAAGCCTACTCTGATCCTAATGTGGTATCATTTGGTGGAGGTGTCAGACGTGCACTAAATTTTAGCTGAGGAGAATAAAGTTGGCTGAAGAAAATGCATTACCTCCCTTAGATAGGTTCCATTACCGACAGGAATTCGGAGACTATAGGATTAACTTTAATATTTTATATCATCAGAAAAGTCGAAGACAATCTGATTACATTTGAACATGTTAATACAGGCATACACGGCACGTGAGCACATGCGTAGGGGACGGAATATGTACGCGTTTACATGCTCATTGAAAAAGCAATACACTTGAATATGATACGTGCACACACTGACCGAACCTTTATGCAAATATGTGAAATTTTGGTTGTTTGACTGTAGAATAGAGCAGGAATAATATGGATGCCTTCATGTTGCCAAAAAGTCTTCTGATGACTAAATACATTAGAATGTATTTATTCAGTACTATTAGCAAGTATTTCATCTCTCTCTCTCTCTCTCTCTCTCTCTCTCTCTCTCTCTCTCTCTCTCTCTCTCATCCTCTTTCTCTCTATCCCTTTCTCCCCCCCTCTCTCTCTCTCTCTCAGACAAAGTGTTTCCTCTCCGAAACATTATACTTTCTTCCTCACAATAAACTAATGTATTCCCCTTTGCTTATTTTTGTATGCATTAACTTATAAATGCATAGCTAGCTATGCATGTGCATCTATCTATCTATCTATCTATCTATCTATCTATCTATCTATCTATCTATCTGTCTGTCTTTCTGTACATCTATCTGTCTATTTGTCTGTCTATCAGTCAGTCTGTGTATCAATGTGCAAGCCTATTTAGTTGCCTCCTTGACACATCAGTCTATATTCCTATATAATGCAAACGTGAATATATCCAAACATACATACTTACATATGGGTGCATGTGCGTATGTGTAATGTTGTGTTTGTGGCTTTCTTCACTATTTCCTGTTTGCTTGCCTTTTTCTCCTTGTCTGTGACTATCTGTAAATATATCCATTTTTATCGCTATATCTATCAGTTATTTACCCACCTTTCTTCCTATCCCTCTATGTGTGTGACAACAGATCTATTTTACTACCTAGCTATCTCTTTATCTACCTGCATATCTAACCACCATCCACCAATCCAAACACCAATCCGTACATCTCGTTGCTCTAGCAGGAACCTTTTAAAGTGATGAAGGAAGATTAACTGTAGATTTATCAAGAGCTAGATCAACAGCTACATCTGACAGTTATATAATAACAATCAAAGATTTCCATCACATAATGGTCTTTGTAAATAAAGTAGATAAACATTTGTGTATACAAAGTCTTTTTCTGGTTTGTTTCTCCAAAGGCTTGACAGTTCTACCGCCAGATGGCGTCCGTTGATAGAGTAATAATGTTCAAACATTGCTTTGAATCTAAAATATCCTCTCAACTTTAAAGTGGTGTTATCATTCATATATATATATATATATATATATATATATATATA
>NC_069000.1:31327674-31332530 GCF_001194135.2 Octopus bimaculoides | reverse complement strand
TGTGAGTGTGTGTGTGTGTGTGTGTGTGTGTGTGTGTGTGTGTGCGTGCGCGCGCGTGCAATGTGCGCGTGTGTTGTGTATGTATGATTTTAGATACGCTAAGATAACACATCACAAAGAATTATTGATCTAGCAACATGTGTATGTGCAAGGATATAAATATAAAATGTATGTATGTAGAAACGTAGGTGTGGGTGTATGATAAGAAGTTTACTTCCTAACCACATGGTTCAGGGTTCAGAAGATTAATGAAGAACTAGAATACAGTTAGCATCATGTGAAGAATTTTTGGTGATGGCTAACATCAGAAGAGGCCTATTTCAGAGATAGTCTCTAACCATAAGTGTTTTGTATGATACCCCTTAAATAGGTAAGTGAAATCAGGGTACTCCTTGCAATGTTAAATCACCTGTTGTATATGAATGACTTAAAGACGATCAATAAGGGTAAGTGTGAAATAAATAGTTTTTGTTTCAATAGTGCAAGTATTTAGTACGGATCTCGAGAAAGCATTTGGAATAAGCGTGGTGTGCTTATCATAAAAATGGCAAAGTATTGTCATCTGAAAAGCTAAGAATGGACGGCTGTAAAGTGAAAGCGATGCACAGGCAATACCTCAGAGAAGTGGAAGAGAAGGACAGGACGAACACCAGGCGGTGTCTAAGGAAATGTCATCTGAAAGGATGCACTGAGACAGTTTAAGTAGCACTCGGGAATCATCTCTGAGAACTAATCACACCAAGTTTCGAATAGATAAGAGTAGTGAATCCCCCTGCTGTAGAGTATGTGGCATTAAAAATGAAACAGTTTCACATATTATGAAAGAGTGTAGCGAATTGGCTCAAAAGGGCTATAAAAGGAGGCATGACAATATAGCTAGGTATATTTATTGGAAATTGTGTGAGAAGTAAGGTCTTGGAATTACATTGAAATGGAACGATCATAAACCGAGATTAATGAGTTTAAGATCTCATGGGATTTTACTATCCACCGTGCTTCAGTGATTGATGCTCGGAGACCAGATATTGTTGCAGTTGGTAAAATGATGATGAAAACAAAAATCACAGATATTGCATGAATACGGGCAAGGAAAAAAGTAACTATCATCCCAATAATTGTAGGTGCACTGGGAGCATTAATAAAGAAGTTTCAAAAATGTGTTGGAGAAATTACTGAGGATTTACTGGGTGCATGGATGTATAGTTTTGCTACAAGAAGACACTGTGTGACTCTTGAAAATAAGTTATTGTCAGCTCTTGCATAAATTAGCCGAAGCAAGTGAAATCGAGAGCTCTCAGAAGTGAAATGACAATAATAGTAGTAGTAGTAGTAGTAGTAGTAGTAGTAGTAGTAGTAGTAGTAGTAGTAGTAGTAGCAGCGGCAGCAGCGGCAGAGGCAGCGGCAGAGGCAGCGGCAGCAGGAGCAGCAGCAGCAGTAGCAGTAGTAGTAGTAGTAGTAGTAGTAGTAGTAGTAGTAGTAACAATTGACCTACCTCAAGAACACCAGAATAGATATGACACAGAATTTGAGGGGAATTATAAAGGGAAGATCATAGAAGCAAAAGAAGATATTATGAGAACACTCAGCAAGCCTGAGTTTACTGACATGATCAATAGACAACTGTTACCAAAGCTCTCAAGCAACACAAAAAATAACAACATAATCAGGATATATAAAATTACTCTTAGACATATCTTAAAAAATAATGGGGATGACCTAACCACCTTAAATAACCTCCTCTTTTCCACTGCTAAAGTTGTAACTGCTCAACTATGTATCAGGACGACACAGAAAAGGACCAACCATGTCAATAGATCTCCTCATTGGAAAGTAGCAATACAAAAAGAGATCGAATCTCTGCGGGCGGATATATCAGTTTTCGATGAACTTGCTAGCGGGGTAAATGTTAAGACGAAACGAGCTAGAAAAGTCAAGTGAAAATATAAAATCAAAGATTTTATAAACATCCCTGCAACCAATGAACAATTGAAACAACGAATACAACTGAAAGTCCAACGGCATAGAAGGTATGACAAAAGAATCAAATTTTATCGACAAAACAAGGTATTCAAGACGAATGCAAAGAAAGTTTATAGGGAAATTAGCAAAAGTAAGATGGAAGTAAAGGAGCTACTTAAGACTGAGGAAATGGAAGAGTTCTGAAAGAAGATAGAGCAACAGAAAAGGATATAGTGCTGAAGCTGACTGAATAGAGCGTGAGAAAGTGAGACTGGATGAAATTGAAGAACAGAAACGGGAGGCAATAGAAGTAGAAGAGTTAAGATGTGTCCTTAGGAAGTCTCACAAATGAAAATCTCCAGGACTGGACCGGATTCCTAACTTCTGGCTGAATTATTTGACAGAAGTACACCAAAATTTCGCTGCATCTCTAACTGATGTCATCCAGAACCCAGAGTAAATACCTGCCTGGCTGACTGAAAGAACAACATACCTTCTACCAAAAAACTGAAGAGATGAAAAATCCAAAGAACTACCGATCAATAACATGTTTCAACACCTCCTACAAGATCCTCACATCCATATTAACCGAAAGAATATATGCTTTCTTTGAACAGAAGTCTATCTTTCCACAAGCTCAAAAAGGCGGTAAAAGGAATTCTTATAGATGCAAAGATCAATTACTCACAAATAAAATGATTGTAGAGAATTGCTGCAACAAAAAGAACTTGAATATGGTATGCATAGACCACAGGAAAGCGTGTGATAGTGTCCCACATAATTGGCTATTCAAGGCCCTTGAGATATACAAGATTTCTTCTGTCGTCTCCAAATTTTTACAAGGTAGTATGCCCAAATGAAACACACGTCTCCTTCTAAACTATAGTAATGGGATGAGCCAATTTAACAACATCAACACCAAACGAGGCGTTTTTCAAGGTGAATCTCTCTCCTAATTATTCTTTTGCATGATACTGATCCCACTCTCAAACGGACTGAATAACACCAGATATGGGTTCACAGTTTATAATACGGCAATACCCCGCCTATTTTATATGGACGATTTGAACCTGTTTGCTAGAGATGACGAAGAGCTAGTAGGGCTGCTAACAACTGTTAAAGCGTTCAGCAATGACATCAGGATGGATTTTGGCCTCTATAAGTGTGCTAAAGTTTGCAGAAGGGAAATGGCAGGGGTAGTAGCGAAATATCTTCATATAATACAACACAAAAACATTTTAATGGATAAGGTTTTTCTAACGATACGAGCAGTACTTGTCAGCACAATCTTTTGGATTTCTCTGAGACGTGGTTCTTCTGGGATATTATGTAGATTTTTCTGACATCTATTTTTCATCATACCTTTTTTATCATTACTTCTATGTAGTTACAGACGATCAACGTAAATTTCGAACGCAATACCGCAAAGCATAAAACGACCTCTGCGAAATTTGAACTCATGTGAACTTATATTTTATCTGACGCGCTAACGATAATATTAATTACTATCTGATACAACGATTCATAAACCTCAATCAAAGAGCAAACAGAGAATGTATAGGAAAAGTGGATGAATATATTAACCAACTATCAACCAGTGAGTTTCAGTAAGCTCAGGCAAAACAAACAAACAAACAAATTACACATTTCACGAAGTTCGTCTCTGTCACTAAAACCATGCGTTAGGATATTAGCCTTGTTTGTGGATATGAAGTGACGGAAAAGTCGTGTGAACACGAGCCAAAGATGCTGCCATGGTGATTGGTAATGACGATATTTTATGGGATTTTTCCTCAGAGACTAAACATATACGATTGTAGATGATACATGGTACAAAATCTGTATGATCTTGTTTTCGTAATCCACTATGTTAGTAGAGTGGTATGAAAGAAACTGGAGAAGATTGGGAAATATCAGCATCTAACAAGAGGGAGAGAAGAATTGTGGAATACAAGGGGGAAATTGATCCTGGGGTAATTGGTGCATTCTGTAAAACGTTCAACCGGCAACCTAAGAGACTAAAAGATTTGTCAATAGCGACCTGCATTGAGGACTTGCAGAATCATAATAACACAATCTTGAGATCTGAGATTTGTTGACATCTTTACTAATTAAATTAGCATGTAATCGAATAACAACAATAACAATAAGAAAAAAACATCAACAACAAAGCAACAATAACAACAACAATAATGATGATGATGATGATGATAGTCATGATGATGATGATCATCATCATCATCATCATCATCATGCAGTACCAGGCAATGGCTCTCATGGTTAAGTGTTATTATATACATTGTTTCGTCTTGGTATAAAAGGATGGGCTACAGCAAATATTCTGCACAATACGACAAATTTGCTTGTCAGTTGCTTGACCTTAACCATTTGAGCATGTCCCTTGGTGGCTGACGATATGTGCATCTCTGATCAGAAGCAGAAGTATTGGGGGGACATTACAGTCATGTGTTGAGAGAAAGTCTTTGGGGTTTGAATAATTCACAACAGGAAACAGAGGTGTTTCGTTCAGCAATCTTAAACAAACCTTATCCAGGAACCTTTTGAGCAGGATGGGCTACTCGACCTGAAGAAAATATTAACTAGGCCCCACCTGCAAGGTCATGTGGTGTTTATCTTGATATAATATCACCATATTGCGCACATATGGTTTTGAGGCATGTGCCTGGTATACCTGGGAAGTCATGATAGGAACGTTGAGCTTCATATATTTGTACCCCAGTGTCACTTCGATGGCATGTGCTGCTCTCTCACTCAATGATAATAATAATAATAATAATAATAATAATAATAATAATAATAATAATAATAATAATAATAATAATAATAACAATAATAATAACAATAATAATAATAATAATAATAATAATAATAATAAT
>NC_069000.1:31322007-31327454 GCF_001194135.2 Octopus bimaculoides | reverse complement strand
TTATTATTATTATTATTATTATTATTATTATTATTATTATTATTATTATTATTATTATTATTATTATTATAGTACCAGGCAGTGGCTCTCGTGGCTTCTGATCTTAATTGATTGGAAGTGTTATCAGGTACATTGTTTTGTCTTGGTATAAAAAGATGGGCTACAGTAAATATTCAATACCACAGATTTGCTAGCTGGTTGTTTGACCTCAACCACTTGTGTATGTCCCTTGGTGGCTGACGATATGTGCATCTCTGATCACTAGCAGAAGTAGTGGGGGAGCATCGTAGCCATGTGTTGAGAGGAATTCTTTGGGGGTCTAAATAATTCCCCTTTGGAAACATGGGTGTTTTGCTCAACATCCTTAAACAAACCTTATTCAGGGACCTTTTGAGCAGGATAGGCTACGCGACCTGAAGAAAATTCTAACTGGCCCCCACCTGCGAGGTCATGTGCTGCTTATCTTGATATGAGATCACCATGTCGCGCACATAAGGTTGTGATGCATGTGCCTGGTGTACCCTTATCAGACAGGTAGTCATGATGGATATAATGGGCTTCGTATATTTTACCCCAGTGTCACTTTGATGGCATGCACTGCTCTCTCACTCAATAATAATAATAATAGTACTACTACTACTACTACTACTACTACTACTACTACTACTACTACTACTACTACTACTACTACAAATAATAATAATAATAATAATAATAATAATAATAATCAGTTTTATATGGTCGATCTGAAGCTGTTAGTTAGAAATGACCGCAGGGCGGCTAACAACAGTTAAAAAGTTTAGCAATGACATTGAGATGGATTTTGGCCTCGATAAGTGTGCTAAAGCAGCTTTTGTTAGAGGCAAGCTCAAACAGCTTCCATTATACTAGTTACCGACGCTACCATCAAGGAACTTGACCTACAAGAAAGTTATAAATACCTGAGGATAAAGGAATGAGATAGTATACAACACGCTACTATGAAAGAAAAATAAGGAAGGAACACTATAGCAGAATACGATTCATACTAAAAACTGAACTCAACTCCAAAAATCGCATTGAAGCCATTAATACCCCAGCACTTCCAGTAGTCCAATGTAGTTTTAGCATCATTAACTGCAGAGCTCCGACAGAGCTCCAACCCCTGAACAAGAAGACACGAAAACTACTAATATCTAAGAACACGCACCACCCCAAAGCAGATGCTGATCGTCTATACCTACCTAGAAGTAACGGGGAAACAGGAATGATGTAAGTACAATTGTGCTATAAGACCTCCTCAGTAGCAATGAACAGATATTTATATATTACAGACGACTGGAGGCTACAGCTTGTGTGCAAACACGAAAGCAGAAAAAAATCACATTCTATTGTCAAGGAAGCTTTAAATTCGTAAAGGAATTTGACATTTACCCTGAATTAGATGAAGAACCTGAGACCACTGTCACAAAGAAGCGAAATGGGTCGAGCAAACTGCAAAAAAGAACGGGTTAAAACAAATTGAGAAGCGGTGGAGCAGTAGACCAAGCAGCAACCTATCAGTGGCTGAGAAGTTCAGGCCTGCAAGAAGAGACTGCAGGTTTCATATTGATGGCACAAGATCAAAGCTTGTTTAAGAGAAACTACCAGGCTAACGTTCTTCAAAACGGTTCTGACCCTAAATACAGATTCTGCGACATATTTGACGAAACAGTAGACCATTTAGTTTCGGTATGTCCTGTGCTGACACCAAACGAATAAAAAATCGCCAAGATAGGATTGAACAGTATTTACATTGGAAAATATTTAAACACTACAAAATCGGCACTTCTCCTTACTGAACATCATCCTCAGCTAGTCGTTGAAGATAAAATGTCACTATCCTCTAGAATTTTCCAGTCAACACCGACAGAATGATCCAGGCTAACCGATCAGACATAATTATTAAAGACATGCAAGAAAATACTTGTAGACTAATAGATGTAAGTTTTTCCACTGGTAAAAGTTTTATCTATAAAGGAATTTGACAAGTAAATATAAGGACTTTGAAATTGAAATACAAAAGGTGTGGCATCTTAAAATGGGAACTGTTCCTGTTATTGTAGGTACCCTAGGTAAGGTAAAAAAAAAAAAAAAAGAGATGTCAGAAACATCTACACAACATCCCAAGAGAACCATGTCTCAGATAAATCCAAAAGATTGTGCTGACAAGTATTGCTTACATCCTTAGGAAAAACTGTCAATTCAATTGTCTGTTTTATAGTACATGAAGATATTTTGCTACTACCCGTGTCACTTCCCCTCTGCAAGCTTTCAATCATACTGTAACATTTCTAATCCTTCACTCACGCTAGAACGCTGAGTGTCTCTCGGCAAGTGACTGTAACAAAAATGCTTATTAAAGGTGAATAATAATAATAATAATAATAATAATAATAATAATAATAATAATAATAATAATAATAATAATAATAATAATAATAATAATAATAATAATAATAACTGTACAAATCCAAATATATGGTACCCTAGGCATAACACCTACATGAACTTCTAACTTGTTGTCTCTTGAGGTCTCTGGGTGAGACTTGGATCCAACTTGTACAAATGCAAAACAAAAGTCAAACATAAAATAATAATAATAATAATGCACGAAACACAACTTGATTTATGTTGGTTGTATAACAGAACAATGAAGCAAAAAGGGCACAGATATGACGTCAGGCATAATAACAGTATTTCGACAGAACTTGCTGAACATTTCGTTTCATATGGCAGCAATTTCGAAAAAGACTTGAAAGTGCACATTCTCAGAATATATTCTGAATCTTCTTCTGTTACACTTCTCAGAATGCACGAGGAAAAACATGCTTGCGGGTCATTAACATCACGCCCTGAAGGAATGAATATAATGACGGGAGAATATCATCAAATTTATATAACTGTTTGATTAAATATTCTTTTTCCTTTTCTTTTTTTCTTTCTTCTTTTTTTCAGTCTTTTTCTTTTCGCCTGTTATAAAATTGAAACTTAAAAACTGATGATGTAATTCGATCAACGTGTGGACGCTGGTTGCTCTCGTTTATACTTTAAATTTAAATTTCTATAATTTTGGATTTTATCACTTCTTATTTTGCACTTGACACAGACAGACTTACTGTCGAAACATCGTTCAGCCAATAAAAAAAAATATCTATTACAATCGAATCGTGCTCTTCGTCTCGATTGTTCACCTTTGTGAAGAGTTACGTCAATCCTTTTAAAATATAAAAATCATTATAATAATAAGAAGAATATGCCCTGATGCAGTACCAGGCAGTGGCTCTCATGGCTTCTGATCTTAACTGATTCTAAGTGTAATCATGTACATTTTTTGTGTGCGTATAAAAGACGGGCTAGAGCAAATATTCTACTCAGTACCGCAGATTTGTTTGTCACTTACTTGACCTTAACCAGTTGAGCATTTCCTTTAGTGTTTGACGATATGTGCATCTCTGATCACGAGGGGAAGTAATGGAGGAACATCATAGTCATGTGCTGAGAGAAAATCTTTGGGATTTGAATAATTCACCTCTATAAACATAGGTGTTTCGCTCATCATTCTTAAACAAACCTTATCCAGGGACCTTTTGAGTAGAATGGGTTACTCGACCTGAAGAAAATTATGACTGGCCTCACCTGCAATGTCCGGCGCTGTTTAACTTGATGTGTGGTCACCATGTCGCTCACATATGGTTGTGATGTATGTGCATGTACCCTTATCAGACGGGTAGTCATGATGGGTATATTGGGCTTCGTATATTTGTACCTAGTGTCACTTTGAAAGCATGTGCTGCTCTCTCACTCAATAATTATAATGATAATAATAATAATTGTACAGATGGATAGCGAAAGTAGGCGTAAAACCTAGTTTAGTGCAGCTCCAGAAAATAGTATTATTAGGATACTTAGGAAAGTTTTTGGCATCAAAGATTATGTATTGTAGCCTGATATTCTGAAAATTTTCTAACAGTCTAATTTGTGGTGCGTAAATGAAATAATCATAATAAATGTTTCTTGAAACGGCAGAAACATTTCTTAGTTTAGCGTTTCGCAAAAGGGCTTAAAATAAATTTCAAATTTCAGAGTGATACTGTAAATGATATATTTAAGAACTTGAAGGATGAACGGTGTGGGCGTACATGAAAAAACATACATACATACTCTACATGGCTAAGCACTGAAAGGCCCACGATATAGAGAGTTTTGTGTTTTTAACGGTTCTTCAAGAAACATTACAGACACACACACACTCATAGCTCACGGCATTCTGTACAATATTCTCGCCATCGGTTGACGTGCCCGAGTAAACGACATTCTATCCCCCTCTCTCTCATTCTCTTTCACTCTTTCTCTCTCTTTCTCTCTCTCTCTCCCTCTCTCTCTCTCTCTCTCTCTCTCTCTCTCCCTGCTAGCTATTTGGTGATATAATACTAAATTAGACCATTACTAAAAGATGTTTAGGGACTTTGGTTTATGCCAAAAGAAGGTATTATAGATTTAGCGCAAACGCACACACACAACCATACGCATTGACAAGCACTGACTTATCTACAACCTGTCATATGCACATGGCGATGTCGTCGTGGAGAACTTCTGCACCACGTCTTTTCTGTGTTTGATCCCATTGAATGGCACATTGTCTATCGATCCATCTATCTATTCATCTCCCTGTCTGTCTTTCTAAATGTTTGTCTGTGTGTATGTGCGCGTGATTTTTACATTTAATTGATAGAAGTTACAGATTCTTATGCTAACCGCCGACACACGAAACGCTCGGTCCTTGCACACTAACTTCTGCAAATTAATACACACACACACACACACACACACACACACATACATAGAGACACATACAATTATGTTTTAAGTCTTTTTTTATTGTTTGTCTTAACAAAATTACATTTATATGTATATATATATATATATATATATATATATATATATATATATGTATACACTTAAATATGCATACACATACATATAAACGCATATATATACATGCATGTCCCCATATGTTTCCACACAAATATATGTATGCACATATCTATATGTATATATATATATATGTGCACATATGTCGTGGGGTGCTATGTTAAACTCTCGTTCATACATATGTGTTTGTAGTACGTGTGTGTATATGTGTGTGTTTGTGTGTGTCTGTGGGTGTGTGTGTGTGTATGTGTGTGTGTGTGTGTGTATGTATGTGTGTGTGTGTGTTTTGTATAGGTATATAAAAAATTCTCACACATTGAAAAGATATTCAATACAACTAAGTAGACTATTGCAATTCTTTTATAATACAAAACTTTGTCAGTGACTTCGAAGTTTAATTACAGTTGCTTTCAGTAGACACTCTGAAAAATACTCGAGCACACATACCCACCTACACACACACACACACACACACACACACACACACACACACA
>NC_069000.1:31319687-31320676 GCF_001194135.2 Octopus bimaculoides | reverse complement strand
ACACACACACACACACACACACACGCACACACACACAAACACATATATATGTTGAATAAAATGAAACAAGAAAACCAAGGCAGTGTGAAATTTCTAGGACATATATATATCACATTGTATTATACTACATATAACATAGCTGTACTTACCATCTACGAAGAAAGATGCGTCTTTCACTTGGATTCGAACCCGAATCATCAGTCGGTGCTCCGTGTGTATTGTATTTACTCATTTTTTAACAGGATATCTCTGCATATAAACCTCTCTGATGATAATAGTATGTATTTATGTATGTGTATTTTATGCGACGGTGTATGTCAAGGCGTATATTTGTGTGTCTATGTAGGCATATATATGTATAGATACATATATATATATATGTGTGTGTATAGATATAGATATATATATATATATATATATATGTATATATATATCAGTATCGGTCAAGAATTTGCCTTATCGCGTGTATATGTTTTTTAGTTTAGATGCAAATATACGTATATGTGTGTGTTTTGTGTGCACGCACTTATGTATGTATGTTTTGTGTAGGTGTCTGTATATATACTTTCCAGTGTGTATGTCTGCTCCGAAACAGAAAAGTCCTTCGTATGTTATCTATACGCACACTTTCTCTTCCTCTCTATCCTTTTCTCTCTCCTTCATTCTCTTCTTTCTTCTTCACTCTTTCTTTCACTCCCTCACAAGCTTACACTCTTTCATTCCTCCTCCCCCATTATTTTTAATTCTCCTACTATATCTTTGATTTTATTTATTTTTTCTTTATACTTCTTTATTACCAGAATGTTATTCACGCGCACGCACACACACACATACACACTCACACACAGACATACACACACAAGTGCGTACGCACACACAAACAATGAGTAAGAAGTATAATTGTATGTGTAGGTGTGGGTGCGTATATATGTGAATATATATGTATATATATATGTGTGGATGTGTGGGTGGGTGTGTTAACTTTCTGG
>NC_069000.1:31318454-31319554 GCF_001194135.2 Octopus bimaculoides | reverse complement strand
TAATTGTATGTGTAGGTGTGGGTGCGTATATATGTGAATATATATGTATATATATATGTGTGGATGTGTGGGTGGGTGTGTTAACTTTCTGGGTTTGGGGTGCGCGTAATTATGGATTTAGCGTATCTTTCTATTTATTTCGGTAAATATATGCTACTCCCTTGTCTTAGTGATTCCATAAATTAATCTAAGCAGTAATTAATATACTGGATCTCTACCTCACAACCTAAACATCTATATAAACCTGGCATCTTTTGTCAATCTATCTACATATATTTATATGTCTCTACGAAATACTCTATATACATCAAATTATACACCTCTTTATATTAGCATCTGTGAATGCTTGTGTTTGTTTGTATCCTTGTAGTTTGTATTACTTTGTCTTACGCATCTCTGAGTGATCGCTTATATTTGTATGTCTACCTATAGAGTTTGGTATATTAGTTTCACTTTCTCATGTGTATCGTTGTGCCTCTGTCAATATCTCATTGACGGTATCTCTCTATTTACCTATCAATGTATATGTGCGTGTAATATCTATTTCATAATACATACCGTATATCAATAATGTATGCATAATGTATATATATATATACATATATGTATATATATATTATCTAGATAACCATTGTTTATCTGTCTGTCTATTTGTCTATCTAGATATCTATGTCCGTGTAGTTAACTAGGCTTCCTTCTACAAAATCAATACGTAAAATAATCCAATTTGCCGCTTCTCAGTCTTTCTATCCCTGTATTCCACTATTAATACTGAAATTGTTACTGTCACTGCTGCTGCTGCTGCTGCTGCTGCCGCTGCTACTACTGCTACGTGTGATGCAGCCACAACTGCTGCTGGTTTTGATTATATTATGATTACTAATAACTTAATCAAACAACTTTCATTGCCATTCCTACACACTAGTCGTGACAGAAGCGTAGTAAAGAACTCTGCATTGCAAACTATGCAGATATACATTCGTAAACTCATATAAACATAAATGCAACCATGCATGCATTAAAGCGAGCGTTTATTTCACGCATACATTTATAGATACGTACATACAATTAGATATACATACATTCGGAATGCATATAAG
>NC_069000.1:31316235-31318263 GCF_001194135.2 Octopus bimaculoides | reverse complement strand
AAATATATATATATATATATATATATATAAACAAACAGTAAATGAGTATATGCATATATACGTACAGGTATGTGCATACCGACATCCACCTGTATGTATAGGTATATATATATATATATATATATATACATACATACATACATACATATACATATATATATATATGCACACATACATATTCACATATACATATATACGTACATACACATACATGTATATACATTCATATATTTATATGCATACATACCGCACATACATGCACATATATTCTACTTATATATATGCAGAGATGTATGATTACCGAAGAAAACTCTGAGTGTTTGTATATATGCAACATGACAGCTAAAAAAACTATAAAGTATGAAGTTTAAGAGAGGTGACATGATGGAGCCGTCTCGACAATGACTTTTAAAATGTTTCGATCATCTTCAACCTCAAGCTCGTTGAATTAACTTGTGAGTAACTGAGTACTCCGCTCACGTGTTCAAGGTAGAGTAATTGCCAGACCGACTCAGTGTGACACATGATGAGTGAAGTTTGGACATTTGAATTACAGCTTGAATTTATCCAACGAGTTTCTGTGTAGTTTCCATCAACCCAATCTTGTTTATAAGGCTTGGATAGCTACAGAGGTAGGGTAAAATTTAATTAAACACGATAGCACTCGGTGGGATCAAACCTGTGACTTGATGATTGCGAAGTGATCTTCCTAATGTCTGTGTCAATCTTCTTTCTACCAAATCTTATTGTGCTTTATTGAATAAGGAGCAATATATGTTATACAAATTTATGTCCAAAGATCAAGATGAGACCGTTACGGCTGGAACTAACAGACCTCGCCATGTGATGACGAATTTCGCTGCATACCCACATGATTTTGGCAATTTAGACACAATGCCTGCTTCCTTATATTTATATGTTTATAGGTATATGTATATATATATATATATATATATATAGAGAGAGAGAGAGAGAGAGAGAGAGAGAGAGCAAACGAGAGAGAGTGAGAGAGGTAATGCACGCATGCATACATGCTTGTGTGTATGTATGTGTGTGTGTGTATTACATCTATTTGCAGCCCCTGGATCGGTGACTTGTGATTGAGGAGCATTGTAGTTGTCGCCCATGCTGTTGACGTTTTAAATTCCAGTATTAGTTTTAAAGTGTTTGAAGATTACAGGTTTATGCCGGAATACGTCTATGGAACTTATCAAGAGCTACTAAAAGGCAATTTGTTTGGTTATGTTCACTAGTACGACTGTTCAGATCTCATGTAACAGAATGCATTGAAAGCTATATAATATGTAGAGTAACCTCAAACGGTATAGAAGCAATAAACGGATTGTAGTTTAAAGTAGACAACTGCTAAGGACAATAGACTACAAGTCAGTTTTCTTATTAAGGGATACATTTAGCAGTTGAAATATGGGCAATTTCTCAGCCTGACAAAAGCGATTGCTGGGTGATCCGGTTGAATAGCATTGAAGAGAGGTATGCAGGCTATACCAAGTGGACTAATTCCCTGGTCTCGTAGTTTCCAAATGAATGACACTGAAATGTCAAACTAGAAGACGTAAACAATTTGTGGAAACCGTCTGTCAGGCTCTAGCACTGATCACTTGCAACCCAACCCAGTAGCATTCAGCGATCAATAGCATCCACTCACTGCTAGGAGCTAATACCAGTCGACAGCTACCCACTATAGCACGTAATCTGAACCAGCTAATGAAAACGAGCCTTAAACATCATTCAATGGCAATCAGACTTGCCAAAAATCTGAGCCAGCCTTGTTATTCAGAAGCAGATATCTGAACGATCAGATTATTTTTCTGACTTGTGTGAATTAAAATACACTCACTCACACAATATACACACACAAATATATGTGTGTATATGTGTGTGTGTGTGTGTGTGTGTGTGTGTGCGCGCGCGTGTGTGTGCATGTGCGTGTGTGTGTATATATGTGTGTGTATGTGTGCGTGTGTGTGTGTGTGCGTGTGCGTGTGCGCGCGCGCGCAAACTGATGCT
>NC_069000.1:31312190-31315430 GCF_001194135.2 Octopus bimaculoides | reverse complement strand
ATATATATATATATATATATATATATAAGGATAATATAACACTAGGATGGAGGATAATCGGCGGTAATAGTAGATCATCCGCCACCCTCGTGTTATACTATCCTTATTTTGATACTATGTAAAGAGGAGTTCTGCATGTGTACCTAGATTGGAATATACCCCACTGTAGGATAAAGACATAAGAGCATATTACGAGGTTTTCACCTGAATTATACTAAACTACAGATATATTGACATGTCAACTTATTTGCGTTTATATGTGTGCATATGTATGTATAGATAGAGACAGACAGACAGACAGACAAATAGATAGATAGATTGATACATACATACATACATACATACATACATATCCGTTATATGCTATAGAATCAGTATTAAATAATTGCAGCTATATATGTATCATACTTAACGTAAATACATTATTAAAAGGTATCTCTTATATGGACGTGCTGTGTTTCATTATGTGTGTGCATGTGTGTATGTGTGTATACGTATGTGTGTGTGTGTAAATGTGTGTTGCATAAATATATAAAGTATAGTATATAGTATATATGCATATTCCTATATTTATAGATAATGTCAAACAATATGATAAATAGGAAATGCAAGGCAATGCGGATATCGTAGTAATTTAGCAGTCATCCGACTGCAAGAAAAAAGCTGCTAAACTTTTTCTCAGATAACCCCACATTCTATGAAATAGAGGAAGAACATGTTGGATAATCGTACTTTTTATATCTGGAAAACATCATGCTAACACTTTTGACAATTCTCTTCTACAAACTGGTCAAGCAAGAGCTAATTTATTGACGAACATTGAAGTACACCTAAATGTAACTAATTATTAACTTCCCAAAACATAATCCGTCCGAAAGCGCGTGTGTTTTATTACAGGAAATTAAATAACACACTGCAAACAAGCAGCAGTCGTATGCGTCAATAAACTGGGTGACAAAACATTAACAACAACTTTAAATGAGAATGTTTATTGGGATAAAGAGGATCTTGTAAGTTTACAGAAATAATAGCAGAAAAAAATATGCATTTATAACACAATTTAAAACCTTATTTGCTTAGCTTCGAAATGCAGGGGAGGAAAGAGTTTCCGCGTTTATTTACTATAGGTGAAATTCTACTGTCTGTTGATTTATAAATTACACAAGCCAAAGAATTTAGCTTTTGCAAACGGATGTATAAATATCATAATCTTTTCTACTATAGGAACAAGGACTGAAAGATGGGAGAGGGCACTAATTGATTATATTGACCTCAGTGTTTTACTGGTAGTTAATTTATCGACCCCGAAACAATGAAAGGTAAAGTCGACTTCAGCCGAATTTGAACTCAGAACGTAGCAGTAGGCGAAATACCAATAAGCATTTCTGCCAGGTCGCCGTCTTAAAATAAGTATGATGAATATAAAATGTTAGCAAAACGTATGTATGCTTTGTTAATATAGACTATAAACCTGTCATGCGGTAAAAGCAAATGAACAAATTATTTCAAGTGCGCATACAAGCAAAAACAGAAGTGTGAGAATGTTGTTAACAAATATATATATTACAACATCCATGGATGTTGTAAAGAAAAAAAGCCACTGTTTAAAGAAAGAATACGTTTGTTGTGAGAAGAATTGTTTTCGTTTGTTTTGTTTTGTTTTTAATTTGTTGGTTCTTGACACGTTAGCTTTATGAAGCGAAGGTCGGTGATCGTCAAAACTGAGGGTTTCTCTCGAGAACGAAATCGAATCTCTGTTGTGTTAGTTCCTCAAAGAACTAAACTGCCACATCCTAATCGGGAAGAAACTCTTAAAATGATTTTGTTCATATATGGGTTATTTACTACCCTGAAACTTGGTGCAAATTCCTTCTGCTCATGTTGATCTAGAGTGAAAGATGTCAGAAGAACTGGGCCATGAATGACGAACAAATGTTTCAGAAAGGGATCCTGATAAAGCTATAGACCTCATGAGAACGCTGGCGGAGAATCTCATACGGAATGACAAAATGTCGTGCAGTACTTACTTTCCATCTATATTTCTAAAATTTTCATCTCATTTATAAAGATGCACAAGCTTTGAAATATCAGAAAGAGCTGGTGACAATGCTATAAAATTTGAGTCTCGTTGTCATACTGGAAATTGTAGACGTGTCTAGACGACAGCATAAGGTAACAGTGACAGCAATAATAACGTTGATATGTTTTCTGGTGTTTACGGCGACAACAACGATAATGAAGTAGTGGTAGCGACAAAAACCTGTCGATACACTTACAGTACTGTAGATAATACGGCCCGAATGACTAATAGTTTTCAAGTAAGATAAGAGTGACTACTCCGAAATCCAAATTAAATGCTGAATGGCAGTATAGAGTGGGGAGGTGAGTATGACAAATAAAATGAAACTCCAGACAAGTTTCGTTGTTATTAGACCTCCTCAGCGAGTAATCTGATTGGTAATTACATTCCTAGATAAGTAAAATAATAATGATTTTTAGTAAAAAAAACCATTGATAAGTTTCATAACAAAATAATAATTGGGGAAATTTTCCCAGGGTTTTCTCTAAGGTCAACGACATATACTTAAGTAAGAGTTAACGTAATTATAATGTGTGTCGAAACAATGATTAGTTTTAAAAATTATAGCCTCAACTTTGACAATTCTTAATGCCAAAGGGAAATTTGGATGATGGAAACATTGAAGACTCTTATGTATGTATAAATATGTATATATATATATATACATATGTATATAAATGTATATGTGTGTGTGTGCGCGCGTGTGTGTGCTTATGTGTATATATATATATATATATATATATATATATATATATATATATATATATATATATATATATATATATATATACTTACGTATCTATATGTATGCGTGTGTGTGTATATGTATGTATGTATGTATGTATGTATGTATGTATGTATGTATGTGTATGTAGTTCATATTTGTATTTGGTTTGCAAGGTTCTTGATGTAAATGCGTGTGCTGAGAAAAAAAAAGGAATGACAAAATGAACAATACTGAACATTTGAACTATCGATTAACACTTTGACCAACGTGTTTAACATACGAGTTAGAAAAACTAATTAAAGAAAACAGCTGATCGATAATTTGTTAGTAGAGTAACTAACCCATTAACTAACAATAACAATGAAAGACCGAACCAGTGCGTGTGTTTATTATTACCAGCATAGTGCCCCTCCCAAAGTTCAATAGTATATAT
>NC_069000.1:31310582-31311417 GCF_001194135.2 Octopus bimaculoides | reverse complement strand
GTGTGTGTGTGTGTGTGTGTGTGTGTGTGTGTGTGTGTGAGTGCGTGTGTGTGCGTGTGCGTGTGCTTTTGTGTGTAATGCATTAGTAGTTTAGGGACATATTTTGTTTACAAAATTCACGCCAGAGTCGGTGTATAAAATATGTAGAGAGCACTCCAATACTGGATGTATTATTACATCTGTCGATGACAGCTGAAGGCATATATGTCACACTATCCTTTTGTCAAATAGAGAGCACTTTGTCGAGGAATACTAAGTATTATAGAATGTGTATGCATATATCATTGAATGTATAACCTAGTTTCCCGCGTACCAGATATTGTTAGCTGTGTTATATTACATGAGCGTATGGGTATGTATATGTGCGTGTGTTTCTCTATGTTTTTACGTATACATTCTTTTGTGTGTTTATACCAATTGAAGATGAGTGCTTGATACATGTATCGATCCCTTATGCACAACAAATATTCCCAAATATAACTCTATAACACATGCTAAGTGTTCTTTTCCTCAAATGTAATCCACATTTGTCTTTATCTATTGTATTATACATATATGTGTGTGTGAGAGAGAGAGAGAGTCTATGAGGATTACCTAATACAGTTTTGAAGTGTAAAGGTGATGTTTTTTTTAAAAATTGTTTTTTTAAAAATGTTACAAAATCTTTTATCAGGATGTTAATAACATTTTTTGAGAAGTTCTTTTCCTAGTGTGTGAGCGCTTTATATATATATATATATATATATATATATATATATGACGTTGACCACTAACGTGGACATTCAATGTGCTAGAAATAGATCACATCTTGTGTCTAATAAGACGTAAATTGTTC
>NC_069000.1:31303220-31309696 GCF_001194135.2 Octopus bimaculoides | reverse complement strand
TATATATATATATATATATATATATATACATATATATGATGGGCTTCTTTCAGTTCCCCTCTACCAAATCCACTCACAAGACTTTGATTGACTCGAGGCTATAGCAGAAGACACTTGCCCAAGGTGCCACGCAGCGGAACTGAACCTGGAACCATGGAGTTGGGCAGTAGGCTTCTTGACACACAACCAAAAATTGTTGACAGGCTGGGGCAAAAATAAATGTTGACTATTCAACAGTTGTTTAACATTCGCACCACATTGCAAAGTGAAGACATGATTGACAATATGGTAGCTCAGACTGGATGAAAGTAAGAAATAAATATTGCTGTTACGAAATCTACTCTGCATTTTGCACAAATTAAACTATCCATCTTGATCGCATTGTAACAAATGATGAAAATTGATTCCTCCATACTGCAATTATAGCAGAAAAAAAATTATTACTGTTGTTGATTGGTAGTCGGCAAGCAGAATCATTCACTGCTATTTCTGGAATCCTGGTGAAATCATCAGAGGAAAGAAACAATGTAAGGATCTCTACAAAATATACCAATAGCTACAACATTCACGTCCAGCAAAATCAACCGAACGAGACTTATTCTTATTGGAGAAGAACTGGTCCTGTTCAAAAATGCCCTCAAAATAACTCCGAAGAAACGAACGAATTCGACTACGAAACACGACTTCATGATTATTTCAAAGAACTCCTTTTGATCGATTACCATTATTGTAAACATCTCGATAAATTTCTGCGAGAGAGAGCCCATGTAAGAATTCCTTAACTCCTGGATTCCACAATTCTAAATTACTAAATAAGTTTGTTTCTTGCTGTCAAAAATGTAGTTATTACTACGATTAGTTAAATTCATTCTGAGCTGAGATGTAATTAACTGCTTTGAACATAATTACTAAAAAGCAGCTATTTTTGCACCAACTTGATATATGTGTATGTGTGTGTGAGAGGGAGAGTTTGTATTTGTGTGTATGTGTGTGTATTTGTAACATATTGGTTTTCAAATTTTAGCACAACGCCAAAAATTTCTGGGGAGCAGGTTAGTCGGTTACATTGAAACCAATGTTCAACTGCTACTTATTTTACCGACCCCGAAAGGATGACAGGCAAAGACGACCCCAGCGGTACTTGAACTCGTAAGGTAAAGTCGGAAGAAATGTTGCTAACCATATTTCTTTCCGGAGCGGAAAAAGTAGTTGCTTATTACTATTCTGCCAGCTCGCCGCTTTATGCGTGTGCAACATATTGCCAAATGACCCTTCATGACAAAACCCGAAAACCAGTAATTTGTGAATCCTTTATTTTATTTTTCTATAGCGACAGTGCTATTTGGTATTATTCATTTATAAAGATCTTTATTGTTATAGTCGACCTACGTCAATCATTTAAATGTAAAGACCTCGCTCTTTCTTGTTAGTTGTTTACTTTTGTATTTTTCCATTGTCCTTCCCTAAACAATATGAGTCTTTTGAATTGTAAAATTAATTAATATCATAGTCATTAACTGAGTTGTCACTAATTTTATTTTTATTGCATGCTGTCAATGCACAACTAAGCGCAATTCGGAACGTTTTGGGTAGGTTTAGTCGTTTTAGAATGTATTGAAAATATTCTATATAATGCGTATGCTTTTGTTGTGCTTAGTTGTAACTCCTCTGATTTTGGTAATGTATTTGTATGAATGTTTTTTAATCATTCTCAAGGCTATTTCCGTTTTCAGTTCCTACAATACAGTTATCAGTTTTCAGATCTTTATATCTGGATAATTTTGTTTAGAGATACATAATCACTTGGAACTCTTATGTCGATTTGGAGGCATTTAATATTCTGGTTGTCCTTAACAACAGTATCCAATCAATATGCCCTTTTGTCTTTGTCGATGGGGATTGGCGTAGTCCAAAGTATAGTCGCTTCGTCATTCCCTAAGAACTTTCTCGGTCTATGTCTATAGCAACTCTTGTTGGTGTCTGACAAGACTTACAACGTATGAAAGATCTACATTTGTCATGCTTGCAGATGTATTCTTTCCTGGTTAAGATAAGGCAATTAATTCATCCTCACATTCTACTGTTACTTAATATGTCTGGCGACAAGCTGGCAAAGTCGTTACCGCGCCGGACAAAATGCTTAGCGGCATTTCGTCCGTCTTTACGTTCTGACATCGAAAGCCGTTAAAGTTGACTTTGCCTTTCATCCGTTCTGGGTCGATAAAATAACTACCAGTCGAGCATTGGAGTCGTTGCATTCGACTTACTCCCTCCCCTAAAATTGCTGGTTTTGTGCTAAAATTTGAAAACAATATATTTGGTTACATTTTACAATGAAATATTTTATCAAAAATTCTGTAGTTTCAATATAAAATGTTGCACTTTCGAACCACAATCGTATTTCTTTGACATTTGCATCATATTCAGTTGTTTACATTCTTATATTGACCATGTAAATAACTTTCCATTGGTTTGAAGTGCATTTTGAGCTTCGTTTCATTTCCTTCTTTCGTATCTGTTGCTTTCATTGAGAACAGAAATGAGATTTTTTTTCATTTTGTTTGTCATTTATAGAAATATTTGTAGCTCTATTGTGGATATTTAATAATAGCTTTCCAAGAACGTAAGTCTTTACTGACATATAATCATGGTGGATATAATCTTTCTATCATATTTTGGGTGGCGTATTCTAAATGCAGTCGTTATTTGGCATTTTGTTTCTGTCTGGACTTGCTTGATTATTTAGCACCTCCTTCAGAATATTAGAATTGTAACTTATTATTGGGTCTTGTGTTTGTTTTGCTTGTTTTTGTTTTGTTTTGCGTTTTGTTTGTTTTTTTTTCATGTAATTTTTACGCTGACTCCTGTGTTGCTAAGGATTCTCAAGATTTTTCAGATGTTTTTGTTTTGAACTCGTCCGTTTTGATTCCATCGGTGACCATACTCCTCCTCAGAATTATTCAAATTTTATTGCCCTTCAACCTATTGATAACCATTTATTTTTATCGAATTTTTAATAAAAATCACTTAGGTTTAAAATCGAATTGTATGTCTTGTCCATGAAATCATTGTCACTTTTCATACCGACGGAATCTTTATGGATCTTTTGTTTAGTACGATCTTTGATGTCACAAATTTTTTAGCTATGACTGAAGTTTTTGTGGCTTCTTCGGTTTTTCCATCAGCTATGTCGCTTCGTTATTGACTTCATTGAAGATTGAAAGATCTTTTATCTTATTTTCAATCGTTTCTATATATTCGTTTTCCATGTTGTTGGTACGAGTTTTAATATTCCTATATGACTACATCTAAGCACACTTTTCTTTGTAACTACAGTGTCTGTTAAATGTATTTCTTTTAAAGTGATGATATTGATATTGATGCTAATTTTTTATTAAGTCTGCGAATAGCAGCTTTGTACTTTTTACTGCTATTTCATCCTTGAATCGGGAAATTTATTGCTTCTAATTTTTTTAATTATTTCTATCTTAGATTATCGTGTTCATAGTATACACCTATAGAATTTCCTATTCTTAAATCATCCTCGAATACCCTTTTATTTGATTTTTGCCTGTTGATTTTTGATTGTATCACGGAAACCAGGGATTATTTCCGGGTCGAGCCGCTCTTCTGTGCATTGAGAAGTCACAGCCCCGGTTTAAGGGGGTAATGATTAGAATGATACTAGGAAGGATCGGATTCTTCAAGTAGAGCCACCTAGCAGGAGACCTAAGGATAGAGCAAGAACAACGTGGTTGGATAATATCCATAGTCTGAATTGATCACTCTTAAGAATCCAGCCGAAAAGTTTAATGACCGTTGCTTCCGATAGGACACGGTCAAGGAGGTGGTTGAATGATAGTTCGATGGACGGCTTTTAATTGAGATTTCATTGGGCACTGTTCTGCAAGGGTCTTTGGATTTCGTTTTGTTGTCTTTTGCTTGCTTTTTTGTTTGTTTGCTTTGGCTTACACGCGTTAGATCGATCTTCCAACGGTATACTTGTATGTTCGTTGTTTGTTTAGTGTTCGTTACTTGCATTTTCATAATGCACTCCTTTTAAATATTCTAATTTGGGTTCAAATTCATCTTTTAACATTATTAAGTTAGCTAGTTGACTAAGGAGCACTGTTACGTGTAGATCCAGCTGTTTACCTCCAAAAATGTATACGAGTATATCACTGTAGTTTCATTGTTTGGTTTTTACCTTGCGAATCCAATTATTCCATTCTCTGTTTTATTCGTGGGGAGTAAAATCCATCCTTGTGTCGAGATTGTCATCATTTTCGGCATATTTTTTTCTAACGAAATTGAAGTTTACACATTACATTTTCGTGCTATTTATGCATTTAATACAAAGTACGGTCCACCCCTTACTATCTACAATAAGTTGAATGTTACGGTTTTTTCGTAAGGAATGCAATTAGCCCGTATTGATATTAGATCTACTTACATTTTGTTTATGCTTGGTGTCAAATCGTTAACCACTACCAACGTATGTAGTGCATTAATTGTATGACATATTCTGCATCTATCAACATATTTTGTACAATTATTACTGTTGCAGATATTCTTCAAAGTGTTTCTCATAGTGTTTTTCATTTTGATTCGTTGATTTGTAAACGGCATTAGATATTTTGGAGCATTCATGGAGCTTTCTGTCATGCTAAATGCCATTCCCGATGTTTACGTTGTTGTCGTCAACCCATCAAAATCATTATTATCGTTGCCATCATCATCATCATCATCATCATTATCACAGTCGTCGTCGTCATTATCATCATCATCATCACTACCATTATTATCATAAACGCAGAATGTAAAGGGTTGAAGCAAATACTTTGTGGTATTTGTTGAAGCACTTTACATTTAAAATTCAAACCCTGAGGAGTCGACTTTGCCTTTTATCTCACTGGAGTGGAAAAATAAAGTAGTAGTCAAGTGCTGGGGTTCGATATTAGCGATTATGCCCTTCCCTCAAGCAACCAGACTTGTAACTAAATCAAAAACCACCATTGTTGTTGTTGTTATTGTTTTTATTCTTATTCTTATTTTTATTTTTATTATTGAGTGAGAGAGCAGTGCACGCCATCAAAGTGACACTGGCATACACATATACAAAGCCCAATATATCCATCATGACTACCCGTCTGATAAGGGTACAAGCGGCACATGCATCACAACCATATGTGCCCGACACGGTGACCTCATATCAAGACAAACAGTGCTCAAAAGGTCCCTGATAAGGGTTGTTTAAGGATCCTGAAGGAAACACCCATGTTTCCAAAAGTGAATTATGGAAACCCCATGGAATTCCTCTGAACGCATGGTTATGCTGATCCCCCACTACTTCTGCTCGTGAACAGAGATGCACACATCGTCAAACCACTGAGAGATATGCTCAACTGGTTAAGGTAAAAAAAACTGACAGGCAAGTCTGTGGTATTGAGCAGAATATTTGCTGTACCCAATCTTTTATACGCAAACAAAATATGCATATAACACTTCCAATCAGTTAAAACCCAAAACCAAGCAAGTCAGTGCCTGGTCATTATTATTATTATTATTATTGTTATTGTTGTTATGTCCTTTCGACTTTGTTTCCATTTCTTACCGAGTGTCTTCCCAACACCTAGAGCAAAGAAACTCACTGCATGCATTGGTATGCCATCAAAATAAACACACCAAATTTTTCAATTACAAAGTCATGTGATAGAAAATAAAGGGAAGAAAAACAGAAGAAAGAAGGAAAAGAAAATATGAAAAAAGAAAACAAAGAAAATTAGAGAGAAAATGAAAGAAAATTCACAGCGTGATGATAATTATTAAGTGAGAGAGCAGTGCATGCCATCGAAGTGACATTGGGGTAAAATATACGAAGCCCATTATACCCATCATGACAACCCGTCTGATAAGTCTACAACAGTCAAAGCTTCAGGATGGTGTTTATACCATTTGTCAGCGGTTTTGATTTTATAATGCCGACATATTGTCCGGTGTAAATACTGGCCGACTCTGTCATGTCTTTCTTTATATTCTACAGGTGCTAAGACTCTACACCCTGAGATTAGGTGGTCTATAGTTTCAATCTTATCGTTATAGAATAGGCATTTTGAGTCAGCTCCATTTTTTATCACATTGGCCTGGTTTGTTGTTGGCACTCCGTCGGTTACGACGATGAGGGTTCCAGTTGATCCGATCAATGGAACAGCCTGCTTGTGAGATTAACGTGCAAGTGGCTGAGCACTCCACAGACACGTGCAACCTTAACGTAGTTCTCGGGGAGATTCAGCGTGACACAGTGTGACAAGGCTGACCCTTTGAATTACAGGCACAACAGAAACAGGAAGTAAGAGTGAGAGAAAGTTGTGGTGAAAGAGTACAGCAGGGTTCGCCACCTCCCCTGCTGGAGCCTCATGGAGCTTTAGGTGTTTTCGCTCAATAAACACTCACAACGCCCGGCCTGGGAATCGAAA
>NC_069000.1:31301899-31303057 GCF_001194135.2 Octopus bimaculoides | reverse complement strand
CTTTTGTCTTTGCAATTAATTTTATTTTCTTTGCAGCAGCAGTTGGCGCATTTCCTTCAACCTGATCAAGCTGGTGGGTATCTAAGAGTTCGGTAGCGAATTTTTTGCTCTCTTTCAGAATAGAGTGAAGTTTCTTCGGTCTTTCATGTTTTTCAACAAGTTTCGGCATACAATCATTGGTTGTTTCAAGGTATTTGGCCAGTCCGATCGTGATGGTTTTGTTCAAGCTGGATCATGCCTCGACCTCCCTGAGCTCTGGGAAGATAAAGACGATCCACGTCTGCCTTTGGATGGTGCATCTTATTACATGTCTTCCCATACCTGTTCTCGTAGATCTTTGTAGGCATCTTGGATGCGTTTGATCCAGTCTGCATTTTCATTGTATGGTTTCTCATCACTCCAGATCCCTTTCCAAAAGTTTTGAACTTCTTCCATTAGGGGTTGATTTTCAATGGTTATTTTTTTCTGTCCCTATTTCCCTGTAAAATGATTTGGCATTGGATTTGAACATCTTATTTTGGTTGTAGAATTTGATTCTTTTCTCAAATCTGCGTATTCTCTGAGCTTTTGCTTGAACTTTTTGTTTAAGTGTTTCATTCGCTGACATTAGTTCTTTTCTTGTTGAGGGTCCATATTTCCTCACGATCTTCCTGCCTTTTCTTGATCTTACACCATTTCCAGAGACTAGCTCAGTTAATATTGATATCTCCCTTCGCAATGATTCAATCTCAATTTCAATTCTACTCCTCCAGTTTGATTTTCTTTTCGAATTTGGTATTGTTGGCTTTTTGGGCGTTAAACAGCGTCTTTCGATTACCTTAGTAACACAAGTAAATAATTTCATTTAACTTATTAAGATCGGGTTTTAGTTATTGTATGATCTCTTGTGTAATGCAGTTGCCAATTTTTATTTGTGTTTTATGTTGGTGTGCATTTGAGAGTTTATGAAGTGGTTCCCTATCATTCATATTTGTATGCCCTACAGTAAGACGATATTTTTATAAACTTAAACCCGGATTACATTCAAGATTATAAACTAGTCTTAAAATATGAAAATACAACCAAAATATTAGATTTTTTTAAAAACACTTTTATGATGCGCTGAAAAAATGTCGAAATTTCAGAGATAACGTCTTTGCAATTTTTTTAAATAAAAGC
>NC_069000.1:31298604-31301232 GCF_001194135.2 Octopus bimaculoides | reverse complement strand
TATATATATATATATATCAAACGTATGTGTTATAACACTATTCCACATACAAAAACAGCCACACTAACAATCCAACAGACCATCATCAGCTGCCCCACGAATATCATTATGGTTTCGGCACCTGGGCAGTACCATTCAATCCGGCGGTGTCAAAAGAAGTGTTGTTTGAGAACAAACATACCAAAAAAAACACACAACCTTCAAACATTTACAAAATGTACATTATTCACTTTAAATTAAACTACAACAAGAAACGTAAATCTCTGTACATCTGTATCGGTATTAATAGTAAACCTACAATAACTAAATTATAAACTAAATAGCGACCAATCTTTAACTCCATACAAATAATAATCCCACCAGTCTTCCATAATTACTGCTATAATAACAGAGAGTGAAAGCTTTATTTCAATTCTCTCCAAAACCCAAAACACGATTGAATTTAATGAAAAATCTAATAATCATGAGAGAAATTATTTCATAATTCAAAAGTTAGTAATGAAAACACTACACACTCTTAATATAGATTACCCTTACAAGCTATAATGTAAACTTACCAGTAACTAATAAGACCATTAAATTTATTAAATAGGAACTAATAAAAGTATATAGGTTTGTGTGTGTGAGTGAGTGTTTGTGTGCCTCTGTGTGTGTGTGTGTGTGTGTGTTTGTGTGTGTGTGTGCGTGTGTGTGCGTGTGTGTGCGTGTGTGCATGTGTGTTTCTATGCCTATATGAACATATATGTCTGCAAGTATGAAAATGTATGGTGTGTAAGCATCAACATTATATCTTATTGTAGCCTTAACAGAAATGTATTAGATGTAATGCATCAGCTGTTGTTTATCCTTATTTCTATCCCGATGAGAAGAACTATGGTCAAGGGCGTCCCAATAGTGGCCATCCGGCTTTTCTTGTTTTGTTTATATTTAGAGCTATATAGCTCAATGTTTATCTTTTTGCTTTTCAGAGGCAGTTGCTATTATTGACATATCAGAGCAACCGCATAGAAACTCCTGCTACGGTTGGTAGTGATGCGGAGATATTGTTAGTATTGTTACAAGAGATGTAACAGCGGTATTGATAGTGATTACACGAGTAACAACTGTAGTAACAACAATAGTAACGCAAGCAGTGATAACAAAGGCAAGACTATGAGCAGAAGCAATAACACCAACAGCAGCAACAATGACAGAGACACTAGTAGCAACACGTTACATAGACCTCGAATAGAAAGGATGGCAGCGGCAGCAGCAACAGCGGCAGCAGCAGTAGTAGTAGTAGTAGTAGTAGTAGTAGTAGTAGTAGTAGTAGTAGTAGTAGTAGTAGTAGTAGTAGTAGTAGTAGTAGTAGTGGTGGTGGTGGTGGTGGTGGTGGTTGTGGTGGTGGTGGTAGTAGTAGTAGTAGTAGTAGTAGTAGTAGTAGTAGTAGTAGTAGTAGTAGTAGTAGCAGTAGCGATAAATAAACATAGCGACAGATGGCACACATTGCACACTGCTGCAGCATCTGTAACTACTACAAATTTATCAACAACTATAACAGTTGTAATTTCAACCAAACCAGTTACAGAGACTAAAGCAGCAGCAACAATAACAACAACAACAACAGCAGCAGCAGCAGCATCTACTACAATGAAAATAACCGCATGAGAAAACAAAAGAAGACAGTGACAATGCGAACAAAAACAAAAACAGCACAAGGAACGAAATGCATAACTGGAACGGTAACCGCATGAACGGGAATGGCAGTAACAACAATTAATACAACAACAACAACAACAACAACAGCGTAAATAATCAGCATTGACAACAACAAGCCAATGGATGAACCTCGTTTAACCTTTAATAAACAGCAGCCAAAGATTCCTCTGTTCACACATTAAAACACGATGGACGCATTTGAAAATGTCGTCCTTGGTATATAAAAAAAAAATGGTGGAGTTTTGGACACCGTTGAAAACAGAATTACCTGGTCAGACCTGATCTAGAACTAAACAACGATAACATCAATAACAGCAACAACGTGAATTTCTGGAAAGCAGCTCAACCAACCAGCAAACAGCAACCAACTTCATCTTAATCACCTCTTAGCATAAAAATGTAGGAAGCACACGTTGTCTGTTGTACTTGAGATATTGCTTGAAAATATCTGGAGTATTCCCGTCATAAATCTACGTGGGGGTGTTGAAAAGATCCTGGCTTTGAGTAAAAGAAAATATAGGAGCATCAGTTAATTATGATTTTATCCAAGATATTCCCCTCTCGGATTCACCAACTGATTGCAGCGGTCCTTCAGTTTTTCTAAGCCCTGTAAAAGAATACGGAATGTTTTAGCAAGAACTAAAGATAAGACGAACAATAGGCACCTGCTGTGTTTTTTTTGTTTTTGTTTCTTTTGCTTGTTTTTTTCTACAACTTGACCGAGAGAAAATAGCTCAGAAGTCTTGTTTAATAAGTAAACTTACTGTATGGTCGCACATATGTGACGTAGACGTAGTGATTTGAAACACTTTGATTGGTTGAGATAAACAAGCATCAGAGGTACCTTCAATAAATACAAACGGGCAATAGGAACAAAGCAGAAAACTATTATTAGCGATGTCAAAACCTCCACCATTTTGGTACCTACGG
>NC_069000.1:31296835-31298324 GCF_001194135.2 Octopus bimaculoides | reverse complement strand
ATATATATATATATACATATATAAATGCATGCACATGTGTGTACATGTCAGTGTATTGAATCTCTCTTATTCAAACAATTGGAGAAAGACAACGTAACAGAATATGAGCAATGGTAATCGATATTTGATTGGTTACCAAGTGAACTGTTAGAAAATTACGCACAATTTCATCTATTCAGTTCTCGTGTGCTGAATATATATTATCTTATTAATTCACGTGCAAACAAGTGGTGTTTTCATATCTTCAGTATCATATGTATAAAACCCAAATATCTTTCTATATAAACTGCTTTCGGCTATAGTAAATACATCATTGAGAAGATATACTATTTTAGGCATTTAATTATCCGAAATTACTCAATAATTATCGATAGAAATTTTGCAAGAATTTACAAATTGGGAACTTATATTCTAAATTACAAAATACTCGAATATCAGTCCGTCTTCGCTGAGGGAACAATTTATGTAGTGTATGCGTATTCTAAAATAGGAAATCGATCTTATAATATCACAATACTTTGACCTGCAAATAAATTTGGATATTGAAATGATCATATGTCTCTGAGGCTCTTCATATATATATACATATGTGACTGGAAGATATCTTTAAATGGATTTTCAGTAATCCTTATATGGTTTTATTGTTATCTACCGCAGAGATTTTTCTCCGATAAATTGATATATCAAAAAGTCTGATAACGTTGTGAAGCTAGATATTATCGTTGTTGCACTGGCGGAGGCGTAAAGGGTTTTATGTGTTCGTACCAGAAGTCATTCTTCTAAATATAATGGATATGGAAATAGTGACGACTTTGATGCAGCTGCAACCCCACTAATGCAACTTTATTGAGTTAGATATCATAGATTATCTTTGCTCTACGTCATATATATATATGACATTCAGAAAAATCCTAACGACTTTGAATTCAGTATTTAAACTTAGGTGAGGATATCACCTCCAGATAGATTTGTGTAAAGGAATATTAATTATATCATGTATACAACGTATCTTTCAAAATACATTCTGTAATTGCAAAGATGCATAGCACGAATGAATTACAAATGTAAATCTATATAAACATCAATCTACCCTGAAAATGGTAATGTTTGTTATGCGTCCACGGCTTGTTGCATAGACTTGGCTTGTTGCACATTCCATCCGTCAAGATTAAAGTTATTGCGTAATTCAGAGTCCTCAGAAACAGCCGTCGGACCTGAAATACCATGCTTTCTCCTCTTAGTTTTCTGTATCTTTTGCATTCCATGCAAATTTCTTCTTTAAAAATATATGTATCTATCTGCTTCTATCTGAATGTTCATCTTCTAAATATTTTCAGTTTTTTGTTTCTCTCTCTACATATCTATATCCATATATGTTTGCAAATCTTATATACCAAACCTAAGGGCTTCCATTTGTTTATTTGCATCATTATCTCTCTCTCTCTCTCTCTCTCTCTCTCTCTCTCTCTCTCTCTCTCTCTCTCTCTCT
>NC_069000.1:31294039-31296751 GCF_001194135.2 Octopus bimaculoides | reverse complement strand
TATATATATATATATATACATATATACATATACAAACATGTATATATACACATACATTGAAACTATATATGTATATACATATAGATAGATAGATAGATAGATAGATAGATTCAGTAGGGTATGTAATACCAGTTGCTAAAATCAGAACCAATGCTGCAAAAACCACTATATACTCACGATAAAGATACACACAAGCAATGCAATGAGCATAAGAGAAATAGACTTACCTTTGCGCTGAATACATCGGTAAGTAATGCATATTTCAATATCAATTGATTTCACGCTTTGCCTGACAAACATACCCTGCGGTCTTCTGTTGAAAATAAGATTTTAACATCTATTTCTAAAATATTCACTACATGAGCTCGTGCGCGCTCCTCACTTTAAACGGTGTGAACTTGCTAGCCACCTTAGTATTATCTTACTAATACTATTAATAACGGTAATAATACTACTATGTTTATATACATATATATATATATATATATAAAATATACAAGAAATGAGGGCAGGGAATCGTCAATTAATAATATAATTAACAATTAACAATTTTGCCAAGTAGTTCAGTATGAAATAAACCTTTATCGGTAAGACCATTTATCATCATATCGTCAGTAGTTCTTTGACTGCTGTTTCTGAATTTTCAGTATGTTGGAGAAGCAACTCAATTGCTAATCCCTTATATTTATGATGATATATATATATATATATATATATATATATATATATATATATATATATATACACTCACACATAGATGCACACCGTGGTATATACATATACATATATTCTTTTAGTATTTCATTCTTTTATACATTTCAGCCCCGTGGCTGTGACAATGCTGGAGCACCGCATACATGCATACATACATACATACATACATACATACATACATACATACATACATACATACATACACTCATATATATACTGACATACAGATGCACCGAAGCATTTCCTACAGTCAAAAATTGTAGCTCTGGCTGCAAATAATATAGCTGAAAATAACATCATAAATTTGATGTGATCCTGAAAATATTTCATCTTATGCTGTCCTCTTCAGCAAGCGTTAAGATAGACCTACATATTAAAGGGACCTCAGCCATGTAAATGCCTTTAAACTGTATAAAGTTTTGATTCATCTAGCAGCACTTATTTTCATGTAAGTGGACTGTGTTACTTGTAGATTAAGAGTTTCGGCAGTGACCAATAACAGGTTACTTAAGAACCATTGATCACTCATTGAGCTAATCAATTAGTTGATTGGGATTCTTATCATTCGCCCATTCGTGCTCTTGTACATTTAAGCATGAGAACACACATTTAAAATAGAACTTTAATTATATTTTAACCATAACCTGTTTCCATTTCAAAAAGGAAAGAAGATATTTAAATATGAATATAAACTTTGGCTGAATTTTAGTTCCAGGTGTAAAATCTTTATTAATAAATCAAAATAGGGGAAATGAGATTAAAATTATTGCAGTTGAAGCTAATTTGTGAGCCAATTCTCAGGCATACAAATAAACGAATCACATGCTCTCCACACATTTTTGTTAATTTTCTATTTCCCAGTAATAAACTAATTTTCACAAAAACAAAATATAATGAAAGGCAAATTATATCATATTATATTATATTATACTATGTTATGTTATATTTTTTTTTTGTTTCAAATGACAGAAATGACAAAAATTATCGTTGAATATGAGATCATGTGACTTCAAAAATCCCGTTTGATGTCCTCCATATTTGTTGTAGTTGTTGCAATTGACAAGTGAATGTTTTCGAAACATTTTGAACAGCGAAAAAAAAAGGAATTCACGAAATCGAGGACAAGATCTGAACAACGTGAATATCGATTGATTGAATATTTGAAAGTTGATAACATACATATATATATACATTCAAACATGTGTGTGTGAACGCGTGCATCTGTGAAATAAAAAATACCGCATAAAAGTGCTGATTAAACTGTGTAAACTGTGTGTAAAGTCTGATATCTGTTTATTCATGTGTAAGATAAACAAAGATTATATTTCTTATTTACATTAATGGTCAACCTGACCTTCTCTTGTGAAAGATCCAGGGAAAATGTCGACAACAATGTTGTTCTCTAAGCTCAATTTTCCATGATCTTACCAAAGCTGTCGGTTTAGTGTCACATTACAATATGTGGAAGGTTCTTGAATGCATCTGATGCTTTCCCTTGCTTCTTAAGAACTGTTAAGGCTCCTCAGAAAGTTACGACGGGACAAGCAACTTATGCAACGCTAACTTCCTGCTAACATCATATGAAAGCAATGTTTTTTCTTCTATTTTATTTACTCAAATCTAATACAGGTGCAGGGTAGGTGTGTCGTTAAAAAACCGGGCTTCACAACACAACCGTGCGATCTTGGGTTCAACCCCACTGGGCGACACCTTAGACGTATGTCTTTTACTATAGCCCTGCGCCGACCAAAGCATTGTGAGTGGATTTCGTAGACGAAAACTAAAGGAAGCGCTCGTCATATAATAAATAACACATAAAAGTATGTCTGTGCATTCATATATATATATAAGAATATTTATGTAGAATTATAACATAGGCATACACGTACACACACACATGAAATACACAAGCAGACATACGTGTGTACGTATAAATATGCCAGTGAGTGTGCGTATATATATATATATATATATATATATATATATATATATATATAT
>NC_069000.1:31286330-31293182 GCF_001194135.2 Octopus bimaculoides | reverse complement strand
AGAGTTTAGAAACTGATATATTGTTTACTCATGTGTACGATGAACATGAATTACAGTTTTGAACCACACTTTCATTCACTCGACGTTTCAGTTGCCTGTTGTACATAACAATAGTTTAAGAAATGGCTATTTGTGGTGTAGTGAAGGCGCAATGGCCGAGTGGTTAGGGCAGCGGACTGGCGGTCATAGGATCGCGGTTTCTATTCCCAGACCGAGCGTTGTGAGTGTTTATTGAGCGAAAACACCTAAGGCTCCGACAGGGGATGGTGGCGAACCCTGCTGTACTCTATCACCACAACTTTCTCTCACTCTTTCTTCCTGTTTTTGTTGTGCCTGGAATTCAAAGGGTCAGCCTTGTCAGACTGTGTCACGCTGAATATCTCCGACAACTACGTTAAAGGTACACCTGTTTGTGGAGTGCTCAGCCACTTGCACGTTAATTTCACGAGCAGGCTGTTCCGTTGATCGGATCAACTGGAACCCTCGACGTCGTAAGCGACGGAGTGCCAACAACAACAAATTTGTGGTGTAAAGCTGTGTGTGTGTGTGTGTGTGTGTGTGTGTGTAACTTTAACATAACGCGAGAATGGAGGGTAAGACGCTTTAATTGTAGTCTCGATATTTGTTTCTACCTGAACCGCACACCAGTTTTAAGATGTTGAATTTATATTAATAAACCATTATAAAAGAACATTGTATATAATCATTATACAGTTGAATACTGCTCAGCAACAGCCGCGTGTGTGCACTTCATCGGGTGCAATACGATTAATTCCTGTTGAGTTCTTCTAAATACTCTTCGTATACGATGTACATTACTTCATTCATCCAATCAAGTAGTCAGAAACTTGGATAGGAAACTTGGAAGTTTCTACCAAGCTTTGCATTTATGTTGTAAGCGCTATCATATCTTTGCTACGTGCGTCTTAGACAAAGCAACATACTGACGTCGCATGAAAATGCTCAAAAGATTTTACTAAAAGTGTCTACGTTGAATATTAAAGATCAGCTGGAAATCTTTGGTGCTTGACATAGAAGTCATGAAAAGGGTACTGTATTTCAGTTTGGAAGTTCACCTCATCAAGTATCAAATGCGAAAGGTTAGTCATGTCATCCATCTTCCTGACTTGAGGCTTCCGAAGCAATGATTTTACAGTTAATTAGTTTTCAGTGAGCGTCCGCAACAGATGACGTCACAAATCAAACCTTAAGTCTTTGAACATTAATACTGTTAACTGAGAATTGTAATTAATAAAGATATGAAAATCAGAGTAAAACTTAATATAGTGTTCTGTAAGAGGAGGAACCGCATATAGTTTGAGAAAATACGAACTGCCAATCAAACTGGGAAATAGTAACCTCTGAAATATCCATGCTGTTAAAGTTCTGTATGGTTAATGGCCTAAAGGAAATTTCGTTTGCACACTCTGTGGTTACATCACCCTTTCAAAAGGCGACATTGTTACTCATGAAAAGTCAAATCTCAAGAAAAGAACACTAGGTATTTATGAGCATATACTTTTCACGGTTCATGAGAAGCGCTACTGTCCTTTTAATCTTCAAGTGTGTTATCTACTGTGGAGTTGAAAATAAAATTTGGGTGAATGCATATAGGCACGGCCGCAGCTGATAGGATATTTGGTAAAACTCTGTGGTATGTTTGACAAAAAAAAAATTAAAACAGTCGAGATTAGGTACTCAGTTGAGAACTCGTGTCGGCTAATTCATAGTCACTACACACATACGATAGTGCTACCTCTACTTTAGCTTATTTTGTCGTTTTTTTTTTGTTTGTTTGTTTGTTTTTTTGATTTCAAATAGTTTTAGAATTGAGGAAATAAACAAGTACATAATAGTGACTGAAATTACAATTTTGAAGAGAATCGAGAAATAACAAAATAAATTGTCAAAATATAAAATCTAAACTAAAAACGGAGCCATGAAAGAAAAGCCTTTACATGTAAATATATAAAAAAGCCTGGAAGTGGGAAAAGAGGATTTGTAATATTTCCTTAGAAAATAAGATAGAAATATTCTTCACTTCAGCAAAGGATCAAAGCTTTTCACACAAGGAACCGCCAAAATCATGCAGTAAAACAGAATACAATGCAAAGCTTCAGAATATTATGCGAAATTAAGGCAGCGAGCTGGCAGAATCGTTAGCACGCCGGACAAAATACTAAGCGGTATTTCGTCCATCATTACATTCGAGTTCCCATTCCACCGAGGTCAACTTTACCTGTCATCCTTTCGGGGTCGATAAAATAAGTACCAGTTGAGTATTGGGGCCGATGTAATCGACTTACACCTTCCCCCACCCCGAACTTGATAACCCTGTACCAATATTTAGAACTAGGTAGGAACACATAATTACATTTTCTCTGCCAAATCTTATCCAAGAAAGAGTACAGTATTAAATAAGAGAAAGCTGAAACTCATATTCACTGAAAGTTATTCCAGAATCATAAGCAGAATGCCAACAGAAATGAGGTAGTATAAGCATAGAGCGGTAAAGTCTTCAGAAAATGACAAAGCAGTCATATTCTGTATATGTCAATACATATGTAAAGGGGTTAAGGGTTGCTGGGATTTAGGCGCAATTAGATGAAAGGGAAGAACAAAATGAGAAAACAAAACAATTAAAAGAACAAAGACAAATAAAATTGCACCCCAACGTTCTGTAATAGATAGAAAAAAAGTAAGATATCACATAGTAAATTTCTTACAAGGAGTAGGTATTCTGATGTTGACACAGATATAACCCATCATTAGCAGATTACGTCTAGATTTCATATTAACAATTCAGTCAGAGTCTGCTTATTAGATTTTACCAAGCAAATTGTGCTAACTTAAATCTACCGCTTTAGTGGTACACACAACCGCATCTCTGGCTGTTTTATGTTAGCTTCAAGTGAGTATACTAGTCACCATGCCAGACATGGTGAGTATTTTCGCTGGATATGCATTCAGTTTAAACTCCTGTATAAGAACTGGTGGGAACACAAGCCTACCAAAGTAGAAAACAGACATCGCCGTCCTTCGAGATATTAGTATTCAAACTGATCAAGTTGTTCAGGCCAATAGACCAAATATTTTTTCCTACTCTAGGCACAAGGCCCAAAATTTTGGGGGAGAGGGGCCAATAGATTAGATCGACCCCAGTATGCAACTGGTACTTAATTTATCGACTCCGAAAGGATGAAAGGCAAAGTCGACCTCAGCGGAATTTTAACTTAGGGTGTAAAGACACACGAAATACCGCCAAGCATTTCGCCCGGTGTGCTAACGTTTCTGCCAGCTCACCGCCAATAATAGACAGAAGATTGTGATAAAAAAGAAGTCATTGACATCTATTTTGCTCATAGATATGTCAATCCCAGCAGACGGCAATACTTCTGCCAATACGTTTGAAAATTTAATCAAATACAGGGGCTTTAAAATCGAGGTCTCAAAAATGTGGCACCTAAGAGAGATAACTGCACGTAATGATATTCGGGGCTTTGGGGATATAAGAAATGGTGCCTTCGAAAACTATGATCACATTGCAGGAAACCCACAGTATCAGAATTACAGATAAATTGTTCTTGTGAACAGTCCATTGTTCTCCGAAAGAAAAGAAAAGCACTGTTAACCTGAGGAATTTGAAGCTTTAAAAAATCGAAGACTTTACAACAAGCTTTTAATGACATAATTACAACTTATAAATAACACCCACACAAAGTCGTCTAACTTGTTGTTTCTTGAGATCTCTGGCTGAAACTTGGAACAGCTTGTAAAAATCGAAAGAGCACGGAAACAAAATAAATAACAATGATGATTACAATAATAAAAATAATAAAATTAATTATAATAATTAGAGCGATTTTATAATTAATATTATTAATATTCTACGAAATAGAAGAACTCATTAACATCATCATCAGCAGCATCATCATTGTCATTATTATCATTATCGTTATTATCATTATTATAATTATCATTATTTTGTAATACGTCACGTAGTAAGCATGACGAATCAAAGAATTCTTCCTACATTTCTAAAGACTTCATTACAGTTGTCGTTCATTTATGTCTTTGTTTTCTTTATTTCCCTCCTTCAAAATCACGAGGAAATATTCTGACATAAAGTTTCTTCGATTATTTCCAGTAACGCATATTTAAATGAGTTCAGCAGAGACCCCAATTACTTCAATATCATTAGTCATGTCAATGTTGCTTGACTCTTCCGATCGCATTTCTGCTTCGATGGTGATAATAAGGAACTTTTAAAATTTGCTACAAATGATATCGGCATTCAGTCAATATTAGAATAATCACATTGCTCAATTATTTTTTAATTATGCTAATTACATTGCCCCGAAATAATTCGTAACTCTTTTTTTACTAACGAAAATTCTGAGTTTTCGAAGGCAACCTTACTATAGCATTCTAGTAAGGTTTAATACAGCACAACATGTGCATAGTTAATTAATATGAAAAATAATTCTTAACTTCAAATTATCTCTCCCTTTTCTTTGAGTGTCGACAATAATTACCGCAAGGTTTTTCTTTTCATTCTTCAAGAGGAAAGTTTCGATTAAAGATTTGTTTTCAGGTACGATATTCACTGCATCATTCATTCAGTTGCTCTTTTTCATCGGAGCTAGATGGATAAATAAATATAAATCTAAAGAAAACTCACTATAATACTACAAAACATTCAGCCAAATATTTTGCCGTTACTATTGTAACAATTTCTCTTGTCTTTTTTGTTTTGTTTTAGTTTTTGTTTGTTTGCTGTTGAACTTGAATAGTCCCAGTGTATCCAATCGTACTGATATGTTATGAAAAACACTCAAACCAATCAAATGCTTAGTAAGATTTTAGGGGTGTATCTAGGACTACAATGTGTTCTTATTTAAGACAGTAATTTGAGAGAATTTTGACAAATCATTCGAGCAGAAAGAGTGACCCGTAATAATTCATTTATAAATGAGTATGTTATTCAATATGAAGTTTATAAATGAGGATATTATTCAATCTGAAGTTCTGGTAAGAATTAGGATGGAGCTTTTGGAAGTGATATCACTGCCTCATGAAGAAGAAAATGGCTGAGAATGTAAAAATTTGAACAAAGATCTTTCAGAATCGTAATTTCAGTTGTATTAAACACAAGAATACTTTTTAAAAAATGAAGAGGAAAATTTCCTAATTCCTTGTCCTTCGCCTTTCCCGAGGAGAACAACGAAGACAAGCAATTTGGAATATTACCTATTCCAAAAACTCAGCTGAAATCGCTTCTGCAATGCCCCGCTCAATCATGTCAAATGTTGAACCACAAAGTGAAATAATTCCTAAGAATACGGCTATGCATTCGCATAGATAAGTATATGTGTCTATGTGTGTATACGTATGCATGTAGTTTAGCCTATATGTATGTATACCTACATAAGCGCACAAATACACAAATACACACACAAATAAAGATAGACAGACAGATAGATAGATAGATAGATAGATAGATAGATAGATAGATAGATAGGTGAGAGAGAGAACGTTGTAGATTGCTTGAAGCATTGCAGAATAACTATGTATAAATGAATTTTAAAAAAAACGTGTTAGAACTATTTAGAAGATTAGCTATAAGTACGAGGACATTGTCATGTCAAAATTGACAATTCAATATCTTTTTGTTCCTGTTCTTATGACATTTAATTTTCTAACTGCAGTTTTAGATCCTACAAAGTCACTTAGGTGTATGTGCGCGCGCACGTGTGCAACTTCCTACATCTTGGGCGAGTTACCCACACACACACTCATATATATATATATATATATATATATATATATATATATATATATGACCAGAAGTAGTAACGAATCAAAGAATTAGAATATTTATTCATTCTTTTTTCTTTGGAAGCCGAAAACTCCTTAAACTAACCTGTTGAGATAAGTTTCAAGACCTAACAATATTAACGAAATTGAACGCATTTCTTGATTTTTAATCTCTCAGTATTTATCTGGTACTTATTTTATCGATATAGAAGGGATGAAAGCCAGAGTCGATCTCGGCGGAATTTGGATTCAGAACATGAAGATGGACGAAATACCCGGTGTGCTAAAGATTCTGCCAGCTCTCCAACTCACAAACATTAAAAATATTGAAATGAGAGATTTTTAACACAAGGAGATAGTGCTGTGAATTCCCATGTAGTCAGAGTACTTAGATATATTTGGAGATCATAAATCAGGACCGTCAAAAGCAGGTTTGAGATTAAACAAATCACAGGAAATAAATGCCTTATCAGTGCAAGTACTAATCCGAAATGGAGAAAATACGTGATGTGGGTAAATTCTTAAAGCTTTATTCTACGCTCAGCTCTTAGCTTACACTGCAGCTTTCTTTAAAACGCGATAAAACGACAAAAACAAACAGCAAAAGCTAAAATACGACATATATTTGTATACTTTACAGTCACCTTTATCCATGCACAGAGAAGCATCTATCTTGTAGGTCGAATTAATCATCCATTTAAAATCAGATGAACAGTCTACGGAAATTACCTTTATCACGAACATAATTTTACTAACAATCTCAAACAATTCTAACACACCTTAAGGAAAGTGAACTGGGTACCTTTTATTTCTAATTGTTTCAGACATTATACCTCGGCCATGCTGGGGCACTGCCTTGAAAAACTTTTTGTCGAACGAATCGACCCCAGTACTTATTCTTTTAAGCCTCGTACTTATTCTCTCGGTCTCATTGCCGAACTGCTAAGTTACATGAATATATACACATCAGCACAGGTTGTAAACCGGTGATAACAGACACACACACACACACACACACACACACACACACACACA
>NC_069000.1:31284288-31286282 GCF_001194135.2 Octopus bimaculoides | reverse complement strand
ATATATATATATATATATATATATATATATATATATATATACACACTCACACACACGACGGTTTCCGTCTACCAAATCCACTCACAAGTCTAATCGGTCGGAGGCTATAGTAGAAGACACTTACCCAAGGTGCCACGTATTAGGACTGAACCCAGAACTATATGGTTGGGAAGCAAGCTTCTTACCGCGCCTATAGGAGTAGTCAGTATGGACAAACTAAATTCCATAAAAACAAAACTCAGTTACCCTACAAATTTAGCGTTATTTGGTGATTAATACCGAAAAAATTTGAGCTATTTCTGTACTCATACCAACCCATGACTTAACTGCGGATAAACTCATCGATAAATTCCGATGATTTTTTAATATTGTGTTTCATCAAATTTAACTGACAATAATATCAAAAACTCAATTGTAGACGTAGTTATGTGGTAAGAAGTTTGCATCCCAAGATCATAGTTCCGGGTTCAGTCCTACTGCATGGCACCGTTAGAAAGTTTAATAATCCCTATATCTCTGAGCCGACCAAAGCCTTCTGATAGAAGTCTGCTGTATTTTGTGTGTGTGCGTGTGTGTGCGTGTGTGTGTGTGTGTGTGTGTGTGTGTGTGTAAGGAGTGTGTGAGTGTGATTGTGTTTGCCTTGTTCTACCACTTGAAAACCTGTGCTGGTTTGTTTACTCCCTCGTAACTTAGTGAGACCGATAGAATAAGTACCGGGCTGTAAAAAAAATGAGTACAGAGTATATTTGTCCCTCTTGTAAACCCTTTAAGATGGTGCTCCACGTAGGCTGCAATCCAATGACTGAAACAAGTAGAGGATAACGATATAGTTATATATATATATCTACCTGCAAAGAAGAGAAAGATACCGAAGGAAAAAGAAATAATTCAACAGGTGTCTCAAAACTTTCCATACGTCAGTGTATGTATGTAGAACAATTCGGGAAAGCGACAGAGTTTGTATAGAGTAATTAGTCCTGTTATTATTTTAAATCGCTAATTGTTAGTTCGAGATTGTACCGCATGATGAAAGAACTTTGTTGCAGTCTTTGGAATGTATATTTATTTATTATCTAGTTATTATGTAATAAGCTATAAAATAACCTTATATTAATTTCCTTTGTTGAGTTCAGTCATTCTTTTATGTTAAGTTGTTTTCTGTAATTATTAATTACGAGAAAGGATGGAAACGGGAAAATCATATAGATATATTTATTCTGTTTTAACGATTATACCAGGAAGCCTTTTATGATGTATAAACATGTGGAGTTCATCCAATAACTAGTAATTGTTTTATATTAATTAGCTAAATTAATAGGAACATTATTTGAAACAGACCGATAGATAGATAGATAGATAGATAGATAGATAGATAGACAGATAGATAGATAGATAGGTAGATAGATAGATAGATATTAAAAACATAGAAATATACCATGAAAGAAATAAATAAAGAAAGAAAGAAAGAAAGAAAGAAAGAAAGAAAGAAAGAAAGAAAGAAAGAAGGAAAGGTAATTATTTGAATGTCATTTTTTGTACAATACGAGGTAAAAAGGGGAAAATGTACGGAATACAGCTGAGTCTGAATTAAGTTTGCTGAGTGCAATACAGAGGGTCTGCTTTAGTTTTACATGTAAATATAATACAACGCATTCTGGCATACACGTTTGTGATTCTAAAGAGGCAGTCTCTGGTTGATCATGGTGAGTGTTTTAAATAATTATTCAAGAAGAATACATTCATACACACACATATATGCACATATTAATATGAATATAAGCGTGCATATGTGTATGTTTGTTTTGTGTGTGTGTATGCGTGTGTGTATATATATATATATATATATATATATATATATAAGCAAAGTTAATTCTCTAAATGAAGTATTAACAGTAACTGCACGATAAAGTGTAGTATATTGCCACTTAAGTGTGGCTGACCCCTAGGGGTGGATGTTACTGTTGCTTTTAGCCCCAGGAGGACTGGAGCTGGAG
>NC_069000.1:31281273-31284188 GCF_001194135.2 Octopus bimaculoides | reverse complement strand
TATAGTGGAGGTGCAATGGCCCAGTGGTTAGGGCAGCGGACTCGCGGTCATAGGATCGCGGTTTCGATTCCCAGACCGGGCGTTGTGAGTGTTTATTGAGCGAAAACACGTAAAGCTCCACGAGGCTCCGGCAGGGGATGGTAGCGAGCCCTGCTGTACTCTTTCAACACAACTTTCTCTCACTCTTAGTTCCGGTTTCTGTTGTACCTGTAATTCAAAGGGCCAGCCTTGTCACACTGTGTCAGGCTGAATCTCCCCGAGAACTACGTTAAGGGTACACGTGTCTGTGAAGTGCTCAGCCACTTGCACGTTAATTTCACGAGCAGGCTGTTTTGTTGATCAACCGGAACCCTCGTCGTCGTAAGCGACAGAGTGTCAACAACAACAACATATATATAATTAGGGATATCCACAAACCAGGTTTCGGCTTTTGAGTATTTAACTCTGAACCTCGTCTGTGTGGACCACCAGTTTAAATCCGTGACTGTTCATGTTAGTCTCTGAGTGCGCAACTGGTTTTGTTTTGCGCCAAAAACAGAGCACACGGTGCATAAAAATTTATAAATGAAGCATGAATGTTTCATTTATAAATTTATATATATATATATATATATATATATATATATATATATATGTATATATACATATATATTGTACTTCAGGATGGTCATTTTTTGCCAAATAAACACACGCACTATATTTTTTCACTCATTTATTACTGTTTTTATTATTATTATTATTAGTAGTAGTAGTAGTAGTAGTAGTAGTAGTAGTATTAGTATTATTATTAGTATTATTAGTATTATTATTATTATAATGTCTGTTCATTGACCGGAAATCTTTCGTCATGCATCTGTGACCGCTTCAGCGACACTTTTCGTTTCCGTGTGTGTTCTTGCTCCACTTCTAGTTTATCGTTAATTTATTTCAGTCATTTGACTGCGGTCATACACAGGCATCTCCTGGAATGTAATTATTTGAAGAAGTTAACTACAGCACTTATTCTTTCTTTACTCTGGTACCAATTCTATCCGTCCTTCTGACAGAATCGCGGAGTTACGGGGAGTTTACACAAACCAACAAATGGTAGGGGATTGACGCAAGTAGTGTTGAAACGACTGAAATTAAAGGAGTAAATATCATAAGATAAATCTCAGGCTTGGACTGAATGTATACGTATTCCGCAAACAATCTATTTGACCTGCAATTTCACTTTGTATGAATAGTTTTCTTGTATAAGATACGTCATCCACAGAAAGACACTCTGTTAACCGGTATTCGCAGGAGCGCTTTCTGAGGATCCTTCTCCTCTCATTCCTCTTCTACATACCTTAGTAACCTCCCTCAGTCACTGAACCACCCAACTTATTTTCCTCAAATAATGGCCAGTCCCTTTCTCACTATCTCAACCATTAATTCTATACCATTCATACAAACTAACACAATAGACTGCCATTAATATGCTACCTACAACAACCTCCCCTCTTCCTCCTACTTTCCACCTCTTTTACTATAACTCCCTACTATTAACCCCTCCCTCCAGTTATTTTTTATCTTTTCTATTCTCTGTGACGAGGACCACAATAACACAACAGCGCCTTCACCATAACGGACAGTGGCGATACCACCACCTCCAGCGACGCCAATACCAGTAATCCGAGCTCCAACAACAACAATGTCGATGGCAGCAGCAACAACAACCACAAGAACAACAACTCTAGCAGGTACAGCACCGAAAACACACGCCCTCGGATGTTCCCGGAAATCTTTAAAGCAACGTCTCTCCAACCACGGGTCCTTCTTCAGAGTCCCGGAAAGGAGATACGTAACATCACAAGCTAGTCATGTCTGGCAACTAAGAGGCGATGGGATTCCATACTCGATCTCATGGAAAATTCTCGAGAACCCAGGCCTCTACATCAACGGGACGAAGAATTGCAAGTTATGCATATCTGAATGCGCGAGAATCCTAAAAGACTAATTTGAACGAGGAAACATCCTTAACTCCAGAACGGAGATTTTCGAGCCCTGTTTACATTTCAGGATGTTCCTGCCAGCTTTTTAGTCTCAATAAACTGGACAGCAGCAAATTTCTTTGACGATTAATCTAAATAAAACACACTATCAAATTACATAGTAAATACTAAATTAAGCATCCACACCTCTCTAACATTAGAGCAGACACTGGCTGTAAAGGGACGCATGATTCTGAAGACAAAACTACATTATCCAATACATTTCGTACATTATGTATCTTTTATTTTTTCGCTTTTATCGGGTTTCGATTATTAGACTGCGGCCATGCTGGGGTCATACTTCAAAAATTTTAGTCGCACTAATCAACCCCGGAGCCTATTTTCTTCTTAATACTAGTACTTATTCTACCGGCTTCTTTTGCCGAACGGGTAACTTACGGGGACATAAACACACCAATACCGGTTTTCAGTCAGTGGTGAAACACAGACACAAACACACGCACATGTTGGACGGGCTCCTTTCGATTTCCGTCGACCCGAGACTATAGTACAAGACACCTGCCCAAGATGCCCCGCAGTGGGAATGAACCCTGAAGAATGTGGTTGGGAAGCAAACGTCTTACCACACAGCAAGTAGTGGTTAATTAGTGGTGGACAGCAGGTTAGGGGTAAATCAAGCATGAGGGAAAGAACGAAAGAAAGAAAAGAAACAAAAGAAAATGGAAGGACAATACCCTAAGGAGTGGTAAGAATTTGGAAAAAATTTAAGGTAAGGGAATTAAGGTCAAGGTATTAAAGAAATATATCTATTCTACAGTATAAATAGAATAATACAATGAAGCACTGAATTACTAAGTTCAAAACTATAGGGAACAATAATAATTAGAACAAGATAAACATATCTAGTTAAAATAAGATATAAATTAATGTGGGGTGGTA
>NC_069000.1:31277662-31278564 GCF_001194135.2 Octopus bimaculoides | reverse complement strand
CTCTCTCTCTCTCTCTCTCTCTCACTCTCTCTCCCTCAATATACATAAATATATATAATTTTGTATTTGGTTATACACTTTGTAGCACACTGTTTAAAGCCCGCTCACAGTGTGGAGATATACGCAATTAGGTTTAGTACAGGAATCCCTTCATGTCCATAGAGTATATAAAAATACGAGGAAAGGAAAACAGTTTTCACAGAACTTTTTATTCACTACGATCGTTTCGACCTGTCGCGTAGTATTACAGAAATAAGCGAAACGACAAATAAAAAACGAGGTACTTTTGACAAGTTACCTAAGGAGAAATGATCTGCGAGGTACCAGAGCGAGATGGGTCAAAACGATGGTAGTGAATAAAAAGTTTCTTGAATTCTATTTCTTTTCCCTCATATATATAGAAAGAGACATAGGCCGACAGACAAATGAGTTGAAATATAATACAGATACACTAACATTATTACCTTCGGGGTGATATATAAACATTTATATACATATGTTTACATTTCTTAATTTTCTTTGCATTTGGTTGCATTTGTTTACATTTCGCAGCATGGTGAAAATTGCAGGCCATCTTGCAAAGAATCTAAACAGTGATGTGTAGTCAGTAAGCAATAAATAAACGGAAAGGCAGAAAAACAGACAGACAGACAGAAAAAAGGGGAAAAGTAACAGTTATAGAGTCAGATAGACTGCTCACTGGGACGATGGTTGGAAGCATAGATGAAAGGAAAGATAATCGGAGAAAACAATGCATTTACATATGATATACGACAATTGGCTTTAACTAACACCCTATTCTTGTAGTAAAACTTAGAATTAAGCATACATATACATATGAACACAAAGACACTTGTATGTACGTATGCACATATATATATATATATATATATATATATATA
>NC_069000.1:31275082-31275760 GCF_001194135.2 Octopus bimaculoides | reverse complement strand
ATATATATATATATATATATATATATATAGAGAGAGAGAGAGAGAGAGAGAGAGAGAAAGAGAGATAGATAGATAGATAGATAGATAGATAGATAGATAGATATATAGATATGCATCACATCTATGCTTTTGCTCACGCATACATGCGCACACATACACACATACGTCTGTGTGTTTGCATATACATATGTGTGTGTATAGGAAATGAAAGAGCTACAATGAGAGAGAGAGGGGACTAAGAAGAGGGAATAGGGGAAGATTAAATCATAGAAGTCGACGAGATTAAAAAAATGCAAGAGAGATGTCAGATTAACAGAGACAATGAAAGTAAATGGAGTGCAAGCGCTTGAAAATTCCTTCAAAATTCTACACTTCATATTTATAAGTACATAAACATTTTATGACAGGACTGTACAAGTTTTTAGCCAGCTAAATATGTGCACGTGTGTGTTTCTGTGTCTGGGAGTGGGTGTTTCAGTTAACATTGTAATATGTATACACACATTCATATATGTATAAATACACATAAATGTAAATATTTAAACACATGGATAAAACACGCATACACACATATACACATATGCTCACATACGACCGTACACATGCACTCACATATAATACATATATATATACATAATTTATTTATGAAAATATACATTTGATATATATATATATATA
>NC_069000.1:31273324-31274522 GCF_001194135.2 Octopus bimaculoides | reverse complement strand
ATATATATATATATATATACGACGGCCTTCTTTCAGTTTCTGTCCACCAAATCCACGCACAAGACCTCGGTCGGACTGAGGTTGTAGTATAAGACACTTGCTCATGCTGCCACGCAGTGGGACTGAACTCGAAACCATGTGGTTAGGAAGCAAGCTTCTTACCATGCAGCCACTTCTCAAACACTCATAAAGACCAGTACAAGCACAAACATACATAATAGAAGCATACCCACTCGCGCACACAGATGCATACGACCACAACTTAAAGACATCACTTCAATTCTTCATTGGTGACACACTTTTAGAATGTGTTTTAAAAAAAGACACATAACCCAATCACTTTTACTTGACATGTGCACATGCAAATTTCGCCTATTTTCTTAGTATTTTATCTGAATTGTGGTGAAGCAAATTTATGCAAATGACATCACTTGGAGCTGTGTCTTAATTATTTGCTTCAAAATTTTCATCGCGTTTATGCATAAACACTTTGAACTGAGATAACATTGCGATCAAATGTTTCAATGATGCCAAAAGCTATGCATCCCTGGCGTATGGTTCCTCAAGTTTTTGTAATGCTTGTTTATCATACTATTATTATTAGTGGCACATACAACCCCCCCCCCACACACACACACACTCCATTAATCGGAAGAGAGAGGAAGGAGAGAGGGGAGAAAGAATTACAACGTAATGCAAACAGGCATATTTATGCGATATATATTTATACACACACCTGTAAATATATATAATTTAGTTATTGCAGTTTGCTATTAATACTGATGTGTTATTAAAGTTAGTCTTTAATCCTGCCTATAAATTGATTGATTGAAATAATGTGGTTATTAAAGCTTTTACTTTTATATTATACTACGGAAGACGGTAAGGATTATAAATTTGTATGACTTAATAGAGTTGTCGTTGTTTAGTTACGTATGTAGGAGTGGTTGTAATTTACTTATTGAATTTATTTCTCCCTACGGTTGTACATAGGGTAATTGTGTTTGAAAGTTGTGGTTTCTTTGGTTTGTTTGTTCCCAAACAACACTAATTTTAGTGATATTGACACCACCGGATTGAATGGGACTGCCTAGATGTTGAAACCATAATGATATCCGTCGGGCAGCTGATGATGGAGGTATGTTGGATTGTTGATATGGCCGTGGAATAGTATTATAACACATCCTTTTGATATATA
>NC_069000.1:31267749-31273235 GCF_001194135.2 Octopus bimaculoides | reverse complement strand
ATATATATATATATATATATATATACATAAATATACACACACATACATACATATATATATGTATATGCATGTGTACATATATGTATACATATATATATATGTATATGTATATATGTATACACACACATATAGAGACAGAGCGAGGGGGTGAGAGATAGTGAGAGAGAGAGGGTGAATTGAGTGAGCTCTTTTATTACATCATTTTATAATTCCTTCAATTGTAATTCGATCTCATGAACACTGCTCTATTATGCAAGAATACATGTAACAATATATTTATGAGGTTTCGAACTCAACTCATCAGAATTATATAATAACGTTCATTTGAGTTGGAACGTGAAATATCAATAATTTATAACTATACAGTGTTGGGCGTGTTTACATATTACAAGTGAGTCAAAGCAAAACATACCACTGGTTAGATAGTCAGTAAAAATATGTCAAAGAACCAATTCTTATGTTTTCTAGGGTATATCATATGTTATGGGCCTGTTAACACTTTGAATCTCAAAAATGTAAATTGATTTAATTAAAGTATTTGCCCACTGTATTTTCCATGTTTCTCATGGTATAAACTGTGTATTTTTGTGTATTTTCAGGCATGTATTTGTCTAATACAATTTCTGGGTAACCGTCTGTATGATAGTCTGTAGCTGTGGATGAGCTTAATAACGTAACCTTCAGGGTTAACAACCGAATAAAGGCATTATTATGTTAAATGGTAGGTGAATGTCTCAAGAATGTTCCGAGTGAATGAACCTATTCTAATCATGCGCCTGCTGACATAGTGGGCAGGGTGCTTAACTTGGTAGTCAGGACTGTCGTGAATTTGTAGGATTTCCACAAGCATGCCTAGGAGTTCTCCCTCTTTTGGGTAATTTTGTTGTTATAATAGATTGTTTTTCATTCCCACATTCTATTCGTCCTGTGCTGCCCAAAATATTCTCACAATTCACTGATCCAACTCCCGAACTATACGGTCGTTATATAGATGATTATATCGGCGCGACAGCATTCTCCCGCGAACAACTGAACTCCTTCTTCTCCTTTGTCCTGCCCTCAAATTCTCCTGTACTATCTCTAACTCTTCCGTCGAATTTCTCGACATTTCTGTCAGCATACACAACTTCGCTCCCACTACTTCCATCCACTACAAACAAACTGACTAACACTCCTACCTTAGCTTCTCCTACCGTACCCACACCAAGCACTCCATCCCCTATTCCCAATTCCTCCGTCTACGCAGGCTCTACAGCGATGACCATGGCTTTGAGACTCATTCTCAACTCATGGCTCGGCACTTCATCCTATGTGGTTATCGCCTCACCATTATCCACACTGCCCTTGTCCGAGCGCGATCTGTGGGCTGTGCCTCCACTCTTTCTCCTCGCACCTGCCCCACCCTTACCCTCTCCCGTTTCCTCGTCACCTACCACCCCACCAACTCCTCCAACGCACTATTTTCCGAGCCTTCCGTCCCTCCACCTCGCACATCTTTAACCTATCCCTTCCCTCCTTCGAACGAACCCATAACCTGCATGACTTCCTGGGCTACAGTTTTCTTCCCTCCCCACCTCTCTGGCTGGCTCCTTCCTCTGCTCCTACCCACGCTGTCACACTTAGCCCTACCTCTCCAATACCACCATCCTCACAGGCACCCATCACCGTCCCTATCACGTCACCTACTCCTTTATCTGCACCTCTAGTAATGTCATTTACAGTATATTCTGCTCTCTCTGTCCTTCCCTGTACATTGGTCAAACGGGACACCACTTGGCTGACCGTTTCGCCGAGCGCCTCCGAGATATCAGACTCCGCAATGACACCCCCACTCACGCGCCATTTCCTCTCTACCGGTCACTCGCTACTACATCTACCTGTGTTCGGACTGTATCTGCACAGGAGCCACCCAGACTCTCGCCTTCGCCGTGGAGAGGAATTAATCTTCTTTCTTCGTTCCTTTGCGCCACATGGGTTCAACTCACCTCCTCTCTTGATCTGACACCAATCTCACCTCAAATCTTCATTTGACACCTACCCCACACGAATTCCGACTCCCTTTCCACATTCAACTAACCCCTCCACCTACTCACCTGCATACAGCCCACCTCAGTACCCTCATCCACACGCACCACTATACAAACATCCAAACACACTGCTCAACTCACCACTCACTTCACACACCATTACACGCACACACACCCACCACACTTTCCCACTTCACACACATTAGCACTGACCACTTCTCAGCACCTATACACATCATCAATAGCGTCATCACACATACCACGATGCGAGCAGCCACAAACTGTTTAACTCAGTACACATACCACACACCATCATGCGCACTGCCAAACCGACACAAGCACCTAACATCTGAACATAGACAATATATACACATACAGCTACACTCATGAACACACGTAACACACATAGTCAAAGATAACTTTCGCCCACATATAAACACAATAAGCTAGCACACTTGTCACAGAGACACACATATGCACATGTACACACATCAACTGCTACACACAACACACACACACACGTTACACACGTGCACACGCACACACACACACTTCAAACTTACTCACCCCATACAAACATACACACTTACAAACGCACACAGCATTCTCGCATACATACTCATGTATGCGCATCTTAGCTTGTTGGGATCACCACTACCATTATTATCTCCCTTTCATTCAACCGCTTTTTTCCAATCTTTCGCCATGCTGGACCACTGAACCCTACACATTTTTTTAAAATTATTTGTATTTATTTCCTCTTATTCCTTTCTTTCGAAGAGCGTAGGCTCCAAACGTAAAAACTTTTCCATTTCCCCAACTAATACACTTCCTTGTTGTTCCTACAGCTGTCTTCGTCTTTCGTTTTTATAAATTTGAACTATATATGTATACACACACACACACACACACACACACACACACACACACACACACACACACACATACACACACACACACACACGTATATAAATATACATGTGCATTTGGATACACACGCACAGGATAAAGTAACTATGAAAAGGCCTTATTTCGACAACTCTTTTGCCCTAGGAGGAAGCACTAGTTATCCAGGAACCAAACTTTGCTCTGCATATCTTTCATTTTAGGAAAAGATAGTGGTACTAGGAAATGCACTCGCCAAAACCACAATGAAATTTCACTGATGATTTCTTCTACAGTACATATATCATCGCAAGAGTGCTTGAGTTGTTCTTAAATACTGGTGAATGGCGTGTGTCTGTGAAATACGCAAATACACGCCAATTCTTGCTTTTTTCATTCTTGAGGGCATGTATTAAGTGGAGCAAGGGAATTAGCTTTCAAAATATTCCCGTCACCCACGCAACTTCCTTCTCCATTGCAGCTGTTCTACATGAATAATAGTAATCGCGAAATGGACGACAGAAGATGGACGTCATATAATTTAACATATATGCCTATATTTAGAGTGAATGAATGTGGTTATTAAGCTTTCACTTTTATATTATACTATGGAAGACTATAAGGAATAAAATGTATGACTTAAAAGTTTGGTTTCTATTTAGTCAGATATTTAGGAGTTAGTTATTGATTTACTTATTGAATTTATTTATCGATAATGTTGTACATAGGGTAAATGTGTTTGAAAATTGTGGTTTCGTTGGTATGTTTGTTTCCAAACAACACTTCTTTTAGTGCTGTTGACACCACCGGATTGAATGGTACTGCCCAGGTGTCGAAACCATAATGATATCCGTGGGGCAGCTGATGATGGAGGTATGATGGATTGCTGGTATGGCTGGTTTTGTATATGTGGAATAGTATTATAACACACCCTTTTCATTATATATGTATACATATATATATATATATATATATATATTTACATATAAATGTAAGATGCAGGGACCGAGGTGTAGGAAGGAAGTTAGCTACAAGCAATCCATAGTAAGTATAAAAAAGCAACCTTCAGGGAAAATAGTGGTTTGTTGATACGGAAGGTTGCGGATTTATTTTCGTATCGAAGAACGATAAGCTAAAACATTTTTTTTTATTCCACAGTAAGCGACCGGGGTTGCAGGGTGTGCGAATAAGAGTACAAGAGTTACAGAATGGAGTAGGTAAGATCCGGCTTACATACGCTTCATTGCGGGCTGAATCTCAGAAGCGGTAAAAATCCAAGCAAGGTGTATACTGCCAGCTACGATTCAGGCCAAGAATATCTTGACTAAATTAAAAGTTACATTGACGCAAGGATGTACATGTTAGCGCATGGAAGATTCAATCGGAATGTGATGAGAGCATAGTATGAGAGGAGTATATGAATCCAGGGATAAATGAATGTTAGATTAAGAGGTAAAAAGGGGGAAAGAAAGAAAATATAAGGGAGTGAGAGGAAGGAGGGATTTCAGCAAGGTCAATTGAATGGTACATTTGTGTGTGTGTGTGTGTGTGTGGGCGTGTGTGTGTGTGTATTGTGTTCTGTGTGTGATGAAGAAAACACATAATAGAGAAGCAAGGCCGGAAAAAGCCGAAGAATCGAGGCAACGGAAGAATGAGGCAACGGAAATTGCCGTAGCTGACGTCAATATTGTGTATGTGTTGGCATTCCGTCGCTTACGACTTCGAGGGTTCCAGTTGATCCGATCAACGGAACAGCCTGCTCGTGAAATTAACGTGCAAGTGGCTGAGCACTCCACAGACACGTGTACCCTTAACGTAGTTCTCAGGGATATTCAGCATGACACAGTGTGACAAGTTTGACCCTTTGAATTACAGGCACAACAGAAATAGGAAGTAAGAGTGAGAGAAAGTTGTGGTGAAAGAATACAGCAGGGTTCGCCACCATCCCCTGCCAGAGCCTCGTGGAGCTTTAGGTGTTTTCGCTCAATAAACACTCACAACGCTTGGGAATCGAAACGGCGATCCTATGACCGCCAGTCCGCTGCCCTAACCACTGGGCCATTGCGCCTCCACGACGTCAATATTAAGAATTCTCGATCATCGTTTTTGGAACGATTCAATTATTGTTTGTGTATATGTTTTCATTCATGTGAGTTAACCACAGCATTAGAATATTTTAGCTCTTATTTCTAGCAATGTAGGAGTTTCTTAACATCCAAGTGATATTTGGTGACAATTTTAATTCTCCTTTTTGGTGAAACATTGCCATGTGCGGTTTATATTAATTTTATGTATACACATCAGCGAATCACTAAATCATCCATTAACTTGGATGATGAAAACATATATACTCATAGAAAAACAAGTCCCGAAAAAGTCGAAGAATCGAACGGGTTTAACTGATGGGACAAGGGAAATTGCCGAAAATAGTTTCAGTATAAAGAATTCTGACAGACTGTAACAGACTGTTGATGAATAACAATAGGCATGAACGTATATACTAGCCTTTATATTTAATACTCAATATTTCATATATTCAATAAGATAATATATATATATATATATATATATATA
>NC_069000.1:31266230-31267087 GCF_001194135.2 Octopus bimaculoides | reverse complement strand
AATACAAAAAAAGGTGGATTTTTTTGTATGATTGTGTATAGAGGAATATATTATTTTGCTTAAAAGAGTTCCAACACTGTCTGTTTTTTATGTTTTATTTATATTCCTGCAGAACTAATGTGGGGTATAGAATATGGAATATACAATATATAATATAATATACAATATATAATATAAAATAAAATAAAAATGGAAATGGATGGCACCATGAAATAAAGTATTGAATGTAGATGAAATATTGAGTGTTCAATATAAAGGATCAAATATATAAATATATAAATATAAATATATATATATAAAGGCGACTCGAGTTTCAGGGCTATTTCCCTTCGTCATGGCCGGTATGACAGTCTATATATATATATATATATCCGAGCGAGAAAATTGTCAATAATTTGACATACTCTGGTATACTTATGTTACATTTGGCATCGGAAATACAGCGAGCCAACAATTGGTCCGTTGGCAACTGATAACAAACACCGCTATTGTTCACAAAACGCATGACGTATAGATAGATACTCACAAACAAACAAATTAGGTAAACGCTTGCCTATACACCCACCGCCACCAGCGACACATTCTTCATAAAAGCAAATCGTAGTGTTATGTCAACGAAATGTAAATGCACGTCATATTTGCAGCGAAGGAATCTAAATTGTATTATTCAGGTATGACATGGGATTGCACACATATGTATGGCATTTATTATTCCATCATCCGCATGGTATTTCTGAAGAAACGCATATTTAGATGAGTGTGGATATGTGTATCTTTATTTCTTTACAGGCATGTATGTGAATGTTTCTGCATTAACGTGTATGCGTGTACGTATATATACATACATACATACATAT
>NC_069000.1:31265392-31266220 GCF_001194135.2 Octopus bimaculoides | reverse complement strand
ATGTATATGTATATATGCACACACATACACACACAGTTCCGAACATGCAATATATGCATATGCATATGCATATATATTTTAGGGCTAAAAAAGTTAGTAACATCGCCCTAACCAGGATTTAAAACTAAATGTTTTCCTCTTTACGAGATGAGTTTCTGTGTATTAGGTAATAATCCGATTATATAACTTTATGCTCATCAGAGTAAGCTGATATGGAAGGGAATGTGGCGAATGGTCTCTATTGTCTGAGGTGTATTGGCACATTCGGTTTGCGGTTGCTGTGAAAAAGATAATGAAACACAAGGGGCAGCGGATTAGGTTGGGACTCTTAGACGACTCACTTATGTGTGTGTGTGTGTGTGTGTGTGTGTGTGTGTGTGTGTGTGTGTGTGTGTGTGTGTGAAAAATTTTCACATATCTACGGGTGATATAATCGTATGTGTTCTAATACACACACGTACACTTACGTACGAATATGAATTTATGTTTTTGTAAAATTTTCCCTTTGTTGTGCTTGAGTTAAATTTTTAAAATATTTATGTAACGCTACGCACTCCTGACTTTTTTACTCACATGTAAAATATTCTTGGAATATTCTTTGTAAGACGCCTATTTTAGACTCTTTCTCTTTTTTCGCCTGTCATTGGCCTTCCTTCCTCTCTCTTTCTTTCCATTTCCCTCCCTAATACTTTACTTCTTCCTTCATTCTGCCATTCAATTTGTCCTTCTTTTGTCTCCAGTCCTATAGGACATTTTCATTTTCATCTGTGTTACCCCATAGCTATCTGACATGCGGCCGCATTTTCTTTTTTTTTTTTTTTTTTTTTT
>NC_069000.1:31261235-31263730 GCF_001194135.2 Octopus bimaculoides | reverse complement strand
TATGTATATATATATATATATGTATATAAACACATATAAATACATATATATACATACACACACACATACACACACATACACACACATACACACACACATAGATATTCCACATTTAAGGGCAATTGTATTTGTTTCTGCATTCACGGCAGAAATTCCTTTTAACCTGGATACCAGGGTGACAGTAGGAGATGATTTCCATAATAATTGTAAGCCAACGTCCCTGTGCCAAAGAGGTAGAAAGATAATGCACATCTCTGGTGTACAGAAAATAATTATGCGAATATCTATGATAATTACAACATATACAGCAACAACAACAACAACAACAACAATGACGACCACGACAACAATAAGATTAAGACAATACTAAAATCCATCTCGATAATAGCTATGAAGATACATGTGAGTGTTGACAGGAACCATCAATGTATCAGTGGAGAAGCATCTATTTAGTCTCTCAATCTTATAGGAATAGCAATCAAATCTCCATTAACTCGCAAGCTACAATCTTAAAAATGGATAAATACATTGGATAATGTAGTCTAAGACTATGATTGAAAAACCTTGACAGAATATTAATGACAGGGGCACAGGGCTGTTAAATACTACATGATTTCGTCATAGGTACAGCTAAATGTCTCGAATATATCAAGTTCATATTTCCTCACAGTTCATCGGTGTAATAACGACGGTGTATATATTCATATCGCTAAACTAAGTATGTTTGAAATCTCCGTCTGAAGTTCCCTCCTTGTTGTTGTCTTTCCTGCGGGTAAGTACAAGGGCGCTAAAGGTTTGAGAGAAACGTTAATGGTATTCGTCTCACCTGTTTGGGAAGATCTGTGATGACCTTAGGCACTGTCTCTTCCTTCAGACCAGGTAAATGAAAAGAGGAACAAAGGTTCTGCACATCAAAATGCATTTTTAACAAAGTCTCATAATACGAAAGTGTGTTAAATATTCTGTTTTGCGTTTTCTCCTGTCTTTCAGCTGTAATTATAACATAACCACTACGCCATATGCTCACGGGCATATGGCGTAGTGGTTAAGAGCGCGGGCTACAAACCCCAAGATTCCGAGTTCGATTCCAGGCAGTGATCTGAATAATAATAATAATAATAATAATAATAGCAACAACAACATCGAAAAATACCTTAGGAATGAGAACCCAGGTTCGAAATTTCCCCCAAGACACCTGATGAAGGCTGGAAAGTATATCAGCCGAGACGTTGTGCTAACAACAAACGAGATGAAGACAAATATCCGTCAATTGTAAATAATGTAAATAATGTACATAATTCTTCATCTCTTAATATAAATATATTAGCTTTTTTAAAGTTTGGGATGTAACAGTACTCTGCCTTGCGTTCTAGTGTCTTGTTCACACAAATGACATCATATATATATATATATATATATATACATTGTATTATTTGTTTGTGTTAAGTTTTCCCTAAATTTATCTAGTATGTGTCCATTTATGTCTTTTTGTATAGCTCCGGCTGTCTTGCCCACTAATAAATATCTAAAATGTACAGACCTATAAGATAGCATAATTCTGTGCTATCGTACTGGCTACAATCAAGAACACCCTCTGGGTTGACTTTTTTTTTACCCTGATAGAGTCATCAAGCTGAAGAGTGATATTTTTTCTGGCTTGGAGTATATTTTCAGTGTCTCTTTCTTCTATGGCGTCACAGATCTCTGTGAATTTCAACGCTGCAGGAGTGTCTTAGATATGGAGAGGTAAAATTCAATAAATATAATTGTGTCTGTTCTTAGCACTAATGTAGTTGAAACTGTATTTGATTGCATGGCTCTTCTGTTTTTTCTATTGCTGAACCTAAATTGCTACTCTTACAATATCGTTAATTTTGCTGATATTTTCATACTGTTTAGCCTTATCTCGGATTTGGTGGTGTGAATTACTTTAAAATAAGCATTCAACTTGAAACTTTCATTTTGTGTGATCGTTGAGTATGATAAAGCATGTTTGATTAGTGTTTATAGCCTGGTATCAACTATTTAATACAAGTGCTATATTCCTTGTCTTATTACTAATGGTATTATATAAGGCGGCAATCTTATAGAATTGTTAACACACCGGGCAAAATTCTTAGGTGCATTGCGTCCCTCTTTACGTTATGAGTTTAAATTCCGCTGAGGTCGACTTTAACTTTCCTCCTTTGGAGGTCGATAAAAAAATGTACCGGTTGATCACTGGGGCCGATGTAATCAACTTACCAACCCCACCCCCGAAATTGCTGGCTTTGTACTAAAATTTGAAGTCGTTATTAATGATATATATATATATATATGTATATATATGTCCTATATTTCCCATAATTATGTATTCTTACACCCCACGTTTTCTCTAATTATACTTTCTATCGAACTTTTTTATGCTCTCTCTCTTTTGTGCGGATGGAGTATTTCTATTGCATTATGTGTATATATATATATATGTATGTGTGTGTGTGTGTGTGTGTGTGTGT
>NC_069000.1:31260013-31260920 GCF_001194135.2 Octopus bimaculoides | reverse complement strand
TATATATATATATATATATCGATGCAAAAATACTCATTTCAGCTGTAGAAAAAATGTGCGTTTTAACGATTAACCTATAATTTCTAAATGTGTGGGTAAATGTCGGTGTGATCAACATCAAATAGAACCGCAATGAAAGCATCGATTAAAGAAGATCCCAGCATATATACACTGGCGTTCACTTCCTACCTTCCTACTTCAGTTCTGTCGATCATATAACATTTACAAGAATGTTGTATAAATGTTCATCAATATAACCTGTATTTTCTCATTAATTTGTTGTTGGTAGGAACAGAGGAATTTTAGCCGGAGTATACAAATACGTAGCTTTACATACTGTATAACTCGTTGGTGATTGATTATTGCATATATATTATGTCTTCTCTTTGACATTATATGTGTGCGTGCGTGTGTGTGTGTGTGTCTGTCGGTCTGTCTGTGAATGAATGTTTATGCATATATCTATCTATAAATATATATAATTATTAAAAATATGGCAAAAAATCATATATGCGACGCAGTAAATATTCTCTGCAGACATATTCCTGGAATTAGCGCGCCAAAACGAAGACTTTTGAATTTTACCATTAAGCTGTAATTACCAGAACCATATACACGCGCACCTATGGCGGTGGGCAACTTTGTATGGGGTTCTGATGATTATGGTTCCATTACAAATCAGGCTGAAGAGAAATAGACAGTCGGTAAGATTGTTAAATTTGAAACCGGTCCCTGTTTAAGAATGTTCCTTTTCGGTGATTTTAAACGTCTTGCCCGCTTACATTTTGGTATCACGCTATATTTCATGTTGAGAACAATTTAGGTCTTTTTAGACACAAGATGTGATCTATTTCTAGCACATTAAATGTCCACGTTAGTGGTCAACGTCATATATAAAAATATAAAT
>NC_069000.1:31259061-31259521 GCF_001194135.2 Octopus bimaculoides | reverse complement strand
ATATATAAATACATATATGTACATACCTACATATATATGTATATATACATGCATATATAGGTACAGGACATCAAGAAAACGTAGACAAAATGAGAATCGAGAACATAAAAAACAAAAACATAGAATACGAACTTTTTTTAGAACAACGAAAGAAACCAACAAACAGAGAAACGAGACAGGCAACATAAAGAACATTCCCTAAATCAAATGTCTCCTGTTTTATCTACTCCGCGTTTTGAAGGTAGGGACAAGAAGCGACTTCGTTAAAACATTCCTTCCCGCAAAGCAAATTAAATAAAATTTGGGATTTCCTGGCCTTCTCTTCATGCTCACTTTCCCTCCTCTTTCACTTCACCGTGTCTCTTTTATTTTTTCTCGCTCCTCCTTAATTCTTCTAATCCTCTGCCTCTACCTCTCTCTCTTCTATCCCTCTGCCTCTACCTCTCTCTCTTCTCTCCCC
>NC_069000.1:31257695-31259051 GCF_001194135.2 Octopus bimaculoides | reverse complement strand
CTCTGCCTCTACCTCTCTCTCTTCTATCCCTCTGCCTCTACCTCTCTCTCTTCTCTCCCCACGTGACCGGTGTTCGGCCAAGCCTGACATTTCTTTCTTGGTTCGACTACTATCCGTGCTACATCTATATTCCTCCCTGTGCCTGTCAAATCCTATGTCCTTGTCGTAAGGCTTTACTTCCACACACGCCAGCTTAATTTAATTCGTCCTTAGTCGAAAGACACCTGTTATTATGTCCTGTTAATTGCATTTGTATTTGTGTAACATTTCTCCGTTTTTTCTGTCCTTGTTTTCGTATACATTCGATGTTTTCTTCCAAAGAATCTAATGCTCTTAGCTTAGTTTTTCCTTTGGGCTGGCCAGATTGGAGCAATCTCGAGTATAACCAGCCGAAATTGCAAAGATAAACTGGAACTCGACTGAGGATAGAAAAGTCTGAATGACCCGTCCTTGTTTTCTTTGTATCGTCCCATTTTTGTATATTTTATATATAAAATATAGTGGCCTACGTACACTTTGGTCCCTTAGGTATATATGTACATATACATACACAGACACACACAAATATATATGTGTGCGTATATATATATATATATATGTGTGTGTGTGTGTGTGTGTGTGTGTGTGTGTGTGTGTGTGTGTGTGTGTGTGTGTGTGTGTGTGTGTGTGTGTGTGTGTGTGTGTGTGTGTGTGTGTGTGTGTGTGTGTGTCTTTGTACATACATATATACATACATATATAAGTGCAGTCACAAACTGATATGGAAAAAATATGTAGCGACTGTCATATAGTTTTCTTCCCATGCTAGTTATCTCTGGCGAACACATGATGTTCCATAACCGGGTTGTTATCAGACATCTCGTTTAATATCCAGTGCGAAACTTAATGTTAAGATCAGTCGTAATGAGTGTAGTTGATTCATATACTCACTCTATTCACAAACATAAGAGCGGATATTTTTTCCTGACTAGCAGATTCTTAAAGTACTATGCGTGTGGGGGGATGCGTGTATGTGTGTGCGTGGGTGCTTGTATGTGTGCGTTTGTGTGTGTGTTTGCGTGTGTGTGTGCACGCGCATGTGTGTGCAGTATATATGTTTGATAACGACAGTTGAAATTCCATGTCCGCCAAGTTAATTCCCACAGGGTCTCTAGGATAACGTTTTATTGAAAAATGTCCCCCTAGCGCTCGTCTTTGATGCTCCATCAACTTATTTCTAGAAATAAGCAAATGAAGCTTTAAAAATAACTCTAATGGACGCTGCAAAGCATAGCAGAATGTACGGTAAAAAAACGTGACCCTTCCATGAGAGCAACAGATACATCAGAAACACTTACATACATACGCATATATATA
>NC_069000.1:31255054-31257507 GCF_001194135.2 Octopus bimaculoides | reverse complement strand
TATATATATATATATATATATATGTATGTATATATACCGAGCTATATACATATATACACATACACATTTTTCATATATATATATATAAATATATGTATATATATTCATGCATTTACGTATATTTATACATATACATACATATATATGGTGGGGGTGTATAAGTGTGTGTGTGCGCGCGTGTGTGTGTGTATTTATGCACAGTTAATAATACACGTATTTACTTGCATGTATATGAGTGATTCTCTTATCCCAATGAGCTTTTATGAGTTATGAATGACTGAAGATCAAAGCATTTTTTTGAACAGGTTCTCATGATACGGGAAACTGTTAAAGCATGCATAAATGACTAGTTAACAGCTTTCCTTCAAAACGATTCCTTCAGAAGATAGCAGAAATCTAAACCTAAAAGAATCATTGCCATTATCATTCCATCTAGTTATGCAAGGCCTCTCTGTACTTGCGAAATAGAAAAAGAAAATGGCTCTCATACTATATTTTGAAATACGACATTGATGCAATATCAATACAGTATTTTGTATATATCACGAAAGAATTGAGCAAAAAATACAAGGTAAACAATGTACTGGCTTGTTTCTTATTAACAGAATTTCTGTCACTTAGCTGAGTGCTTTAGTGTATTTTGCATGACTAGCAAACATGTCTTGTGTGTTTGTATATCTGACGGACATATACGGACTGTGATATATTATCGACTGCTATTTCCAGTAAACATTGGTGATACTATAAATAATACTATAGTTGAAGGAAGTAACACCGATTATAGTAGTAGGAGTAATGATAATAATAATGATAATGATAAATAATAACAATGATAGGAATATCAATAATATTAATAGTAGTAATGCTCCCGGTTGTAATTGTAGAGTTAGATCCTACTAACTGTTTTTAGGTCGATGTTTAATCCAAAACGTAATTTATAAATGTGCAATCGTAACTAAGGCTTGTAACTTTATAAATATAGGCGGTTCGATAAATATGAAAAAACGTATCAATAAGCATCTTTCATCTTTTAGACTCAAACATAAAGCCAATAGTACGTCCTTACTTTGCAGCATTTGGGAACTGGGAGAAATCGGGATCGGGTTTAGCCTTAAATGGGATATACTATGGAGAGCGCAGCCTTGTAGAAATAGTCGACACGTGTGTGAGCTGTGCTCTATGGAAACTTATGAGATTTTTAAGTATAGGGACAAGAACAACCTGATTAATAATAAAGTAGACCTAAGGGTATCATGCATGCATAGCGTCAGTCGTGCATTTAAGTATTTCGAAACTAACAAGTTGCCATACTTGAACTTTGATGGTGGGAATTAATTATTGGTGTCGTATCTGCTGTAAACTTACCTCTAGTATTAAATATAATAAAATCATTGGATATTATGTTATATGGTGAATTATATTGCATTGTATATGTTAAAAGTTATGTGTTATGGTATGTGGTGCGCTATATATAATACTATCCCATGATAAACCCTGCGTAGTTTGTCTGACTTCATCCTATTTTGGTGATTACACTATTTTGCTTTCTGTGATGTTCTACACTACTGACGTTATGTATATTTTTAGTGATTTTATGTAAGCAAGTCTCATTTCGACTAAATCATAAACCCCTTAGAAACTATAAAATCATCCTTTACAATAACAGCTGTAACATTACAACTTATAAAATCTGAATACTTTTAACTGCCCTCACTACCTCCATGCCTATCACCCCATCATTTCGGGTTTCCTTTATCTCTTCCTTATCTCTAATTTTAATCCCCTATCTCTTTATATATAGGTTATATGTATTTCTTATTATATTCTATAAATTCTTTTCATTTTGTTTTCTTATTTTGATATCCTTACGTATACCACTCTTATCTCTTATAAATGGTTATTTTTTTTTGTTCGTAAATAGATATTTTTCAGTTACTTAAGTCTATGCGAAATATTTATACTATATCCATATAAACGCATAAATGTTTCTGTATGTGTATATATGCATATTTGCACATATATATAAATGTATGTGTATGTGTATGCATCTTTGCATTTTTCTGATTCATGGCTTAATATTAATAGATAGCATGTATATCATTCCAGTTATTCCATAAGTAAGTGCCCTGAGCAGTCTCTATAGAAACCACCTAATAAGTAATTAATAAAGTACATGAATGAATATTAAACTGATTCTATGTAATCTTCCTTTTTAATGTTTATAATTGATATATACACGCATTTTACCTATTTTGGCTATGATATCATTTTTTTTTCCACTTTGCTTTGCATTTATGTACTTACATGTGTGTGTATGTAGTCTTTTATTTGTTTCAGTCATTTGACTGCGGCCATGCTAGAGCACCGCCTTTAGTCGAGCAAATCTCCCCCAGAACTTATTCTTTGTAAGCCTAATACTGCATCACTATATATATATATATATATATATATAT
>NC_069000.1:31252892-31253771 GCF_001194135.2 Octopus bimaculoides | reverse complement strand
TATATATATATATATATATATATATATATATATATATATATATATATATATATATGATAAGATACTCAGAGATATGGATGGCTGTACATTTAAAGTTTTTTATTAATATGTTACATGTTTTTTATAAATCATAAATTAGTGTTTCACCTACTCTAACAGATTCTTCAGATTTAAATTTTTTTGAAGGTATTCGTCTCTTTTTATAGTATTATAATATAATACTATAAAAATAACATTATAAAAAGAGACGAATCCCGTCAAAAAAATTTAAACCTGAAGAATCTATTAGAGTAGATGAAAGCGCTGATATATGATGTATAGAAACATATGACATATTAATAAAAATCTGTAAATGCACAACTATCCAAACTTCTGAGTACCTTATTATTTTCTCTAATATATACTACCTGTACATCACCTCCAAACCTAATATATATATATATATATTTATATATATATTGATATATTTATATATATATATATATTCATATATTTATTTATATGTATATTGATATATATTTATATATGTACTAGCAGTATAGCCCGGCTTTGCCCAGGATTATGTTAGGATTATTAAGCTAATCAAGTTCTTTATTTCAAGCCAAATTAAGTAACATTGACATCAAATTTGGGCAGAATCAGTGTCGCGACGGGAGCGCATGGGTTGGGAGTTTGATCGGCAGAGGTGATCAGGTTACATATGCCAGCCCTTTGAAAGAACCAATCCCATTATCTAACCTCTCTCTACCCATAGGTTGGGAACCCTTCCAGCAAGGAAAATAGAATGCCCAAAAGGGCTCCCAATTCTCTGTCAGAAGCGGTTATGTTGAGATCACAACTAAGTCTTAAGTATATATATATATATATATATATATATAT
>NC_069000.1:31241177-31252419 GCF_001194135.2 Octopus bimaculoides | reverse complement strand
TATATATATATATATATATATATGTAAATATATATATATATATGTATATAGGTATGTATGTATGTCCACCCCACCACCATCGCTTGACAATCGATCCGATGTAGGTGTGTTTAAGTCCCTATAACTTAGCGTTTCGGCAATTAGACCGATAGAATAAGTACTAGGCTTACAAAGAATAAGTCCTGGGGTCGATTTGTTCGACTAAAGGCGGTGCTCTAGCATGGCCGCAGTCAAATGACAGAAGCAAATAAAAGAATAGATATATAGTTGAAATTTACAGAAAAACAAACCACGAAGACAGGTGTATAAACAACAAGCAGGTGTATCAGTTTGACGCTCGGGAAGGTGAGAAAGTCTTTTACGTTTCGAGCCTACGCTCTTCATTAGAAAGGAACACTAGGAAAGAAACAAAGAGAATAAAAAACCTCTGGAGTTAGCAGTCAGTCATGGCGACTGGTTGGACGAAAGTAGTCAGGCAGGAGAGCTAGGAAGAAGGGGAGATAATAAAGCACTGGTGATCCCAAAGCGCGCGTATGTGTGTGTGAGAATGTGTGTGCATGTGGATAGGGGTTAGTGACTTTGACATGTGGGTGTGTGCGTGTGTAAGTGTGTGTGCCTGTAATGTGTGTAATGTGTGATGGTGTAGGTGTTGGGAGGTAGCCAGTGCTAGTGTGTGGGGAGTGGGGTGGGGTGGTGTGATGTAATGTGGGGTGGTGTGATGTGGTTTTGGGTGGCGGTGTGTAGTGTGGTGTGGCAGTGTTGGTGGTGTGATGTGGTTTTGGGTGGCGGTGTGTAGTGTGGTGTGGCAGTGTTGGTGGTGGGGATGTGAGGGTAGGGTGTGGGTTTGGGGTTTGGGTTTGGGGTGAGGATGTAAGGGAGGGACTGAGGATGTGGGAGTGGGATGCGTGGGGGTGGGATGGATAGAGGATATCAATCAAAGGACAAGGTAGATAGGACTGAAAAGAGAAAGCAGGAGTCAGAGCAAGAGAGAAGAGGTGGGTAGGAGTGAGGAGAGGAGGTAGGTATCGGGGCAAGCGAGAAGAGATAGGTAGGAGTGAAGAGAGGAGGTACGTGTCAGATGAAGAGAGGAGAGGAGGGGGAGTCAGATGAAGAGGGGAGGGGAGTTGAGTCCATGTGGCGCAAAGGAGCGAAAATAGAAGATTAATTCCTGTTCACGGTGAAGGAAAGTGTCTGGATGGCCTCTGTGCAAAGACAATCTGAACACAGACAGTTTGGGGAAGATGTGTAAGTGGAAGTGTCGGACTGGAGTCGCCGGAAAGCTCGGAGTATGGTGCGTTGGAGGAGCAGGATGGAGGGGTAGTAGGTGAGGGTAGACGCTCAAAGACGGGGCGAGTGTGAGGAGAGAGAGCAGAGGCACTATCCACGGAACGTGCTCTGGCAACGGCAGCGTGGAGTGGTATTGACACACACACGTATATATATATATATATATATATATATATATATATATATATATACATACACACAAAGTATAGGGGTTTAGTTCACAAGTGATCTAAACAATTAGGTACGCTAGGTAAGTGCTGTAACGGATTACTAGGTCTCCAAGGTTACAGCTGAGACATTAGTTACGGAGCCATTGCAGATTTCCGATGCAGCGGATATATAATTAACAATTATATATATATATTATTCTTGTTAAAGAATAATATATTTGTACTCTTCCAAATACATTGTGTAATCCATCAATTTAAGTGTTAGTATGTGTGTGTGCGTGTGTGTGTGTGGGCGCTAATTTCGGTGTGTGTGTGTGTGTGTGTGTGTGTATGTGTGGATTCTTTTATACATGTATGCATATGTATGTATGTATGTATGTATGTGTTGCCCATTGTTGTAAAGACCGTCGGAAAACAGACCATGGGGTAGCTTTTCTGGTCGTGATTATGATAAAGAATGATTGAGATTTAGCAAAAGAAAACTGGTAATATTTGTTGAAACTGAATATACAAAACACTTGAAAATTAAAACGTAGGTATTCGCTTTATCCTGCCACGTATCTTTCCATTTCCGTCACAGAATATATGTATAAAGTTTAGTGTCTATGGGGAGAGGGGGAGGAGGGGATTAAATTGAAGAGAAAGACAGAGACAAAGTGAGTGGAGATTAGATAGGTATACAAATTGATGAATTGTCTGATAACTAGATACTTAATATAGTTTTATGAATAGAAAAAAAAATGACATCACACTTCTGATACTATCCTTCGAGGCAATAACAACTGTTTTAAATTATCACACAGTGTGGTGATGGTCGTGGTAGCGTCGGCTGCGTCGGTTGTGGTGGTAGCGGCAGCAGTGGTGGTGGTGGTGGTGGTGGTGGTGGTGGTGGTGGTAAACTGCTGGAATAAACTCTTAACGTTTCAACGATTCTATCACTCTATACTGTGTTCTTTTATTGACACAAGGATAATAAATAATGGACAGGTTTCAGAAAATGTGGGTGGGAGTACTATCGGAATACAGTATATTAATGGAGGACCACTATCTGGAGTCATTCAAGGAACGCTACAAACTTAGAATTAAGTGCCCTTCCACTTGCCATTCTTCGGCTTACAGAGGCATATTCGTCGGGCTATACTCGTTGTTTTCGTCGGGCTATACTCGTTGTTTTCGTTGGGCTATACTCGTCGTTTTCAACCACTTTTTAACAAATTTACTGGAGTTCAGGATCTCCCTTTCCGCCCTCACAATCTTTTTTCCAGAGGAACTTCAAACAAATGGATGAGTGCTTTATAGAAAAGGTGTGCATTCTCAGTCCATTCCATCACGTCCAACATCACTCTTTCTTCTTCAAAGGAAGGCTCAGTGCCATTAGAATGGGATGAGCTAGTTGCTTGACTCGTCGTGCATGTGACAACAGCAATACAAAATCAGCAATACTTGGACACTTACTGATGACAGTGTCTGTTTCTTTATTGGACAGAAGGGCCCATACAAACAACACAAAACGTGTAGGGGATATATAACATAATATAATGAAAAAAAATATCATTTAAAATAGTTTTAAAATTTTGCACCGAAAGCCAACCTAAATAATACAAATATAAACACATCAACACTTTAGTGAGAAACTGCCACCTGGGTAAGATCAAGACACCCCATCTTTTGATTCTCATCTGCATCGATTATCTTTGGCAAGTTGAATACTCTTAAATTGCCAATTTCCTCTGCATTATCAGCCTTAACAAAGCCGCAAAGTTTTCCATATCCTATTAACCGTCTTCCACCAGCTATTGATATACCACAAAGTGGCTTTTACGAACTCTCTATCATCTCGTGTTGTTTGGTACTTTTTCTCGATTCACTCGAAAATCAGTACAATATTTGATATGTCTTCTTTTAGGGCCACTATAAATTCAATTACATTGTGATTGTCTTTTCAAAATACTCTAAATTTCAGAAAGTATAAGTGGGCATGCACCTCTTTGAGGGACTTCTATCCTCTTTCCTACATTTTGACTAGACTAAGCCCGTTTTTCTAACAATTGTAATGATTTCTGACACTCTCTCAATCTCTTGCTCACAAGCTGCAAGACGATGGGTTGATGCAACAGCTCTTAGTCTCTACTCAGTCCTTCAGTTCTTTAGTCGTTCACCCTGGTGTTAGGGACGCAGAAAATGAGACGATTTCGTTTGCTTCCCCTCAGGTTACTTCCGGATCTGTGGCTGGTACTGCCCTGGAAACTGAGCCAGTTGCAATCAAATTCCTTGCTTCAGCGTCTTCTTGTTGCTTCAGCGTCTTCTTGTTGCTTCAGCTTCTGGTATTATATGCAGTCTTTGTTCTTTTCCTCTTCTGAGCAGAAGGCTCTCAAATAATAGTATTGTTGGACCTGGTAGTTGTTGGTGACTATGACGTTGTTGTTTTGTTTAATCCCCGCTCGATAATGACTAAACAAGAACCAATAACATCAATCTCCTTATCACGTGTTTTGAGTGTCATACTATTAGCCTCAGTTGTGAAACAAAATCGAAAACATAGTTGAAAATATTAATATAATGCAACAGACTATGAAATGAATAAGAATATTTATAAAACGTGGAATTTCTACGGATCCCGCTCGTAATTGCTATTATAATTATAAACAACTATTATAGCCATCAAAAGCCAACGAAGAAACTTTTACATGCTATCTTACCCTGCTAGAAATAAAGGGTAGTTCTTTCGAAGTGACATCCTTCTATTGTCTTAAAAACATGGGTTACATTGGATAATGTAACCATTGATATACAGTTTCAATATACGACAAGATGGTCAGGGATGGAACGTCTTTGCTTATGTAATTGCTTAGTCATTATCGAACGGAGATTTTGCACAGAAAGCCAGCCTAAATAATACAAATAGCTTGTACTGGTGGCAGTAAATTTTTTATTTCTACTATAGACACAAGGCCTGATATTTTGATGGACAGTGCTAGTCGATTACATCAACCTCGGTAATCAAATGGTACTTATTCTATTGACCTCGAGAGAATGAAAGGCGAAGTTGATCTCAGCGGAATTTCAAACTCGGGACGTAGAGCCGGAAGAAATGCCACTAACCATTTTGTCCGGCATGCTAATGATTCTGCCAACTCGCCGCCTTACTTGGTGGTTGTGATATTAAAAAAAAAGCAGTAAAACACATGAAGATACTGCCAACAGCAACAGTTGTGGGAGTTTTGCTTGTTTAGCCCCTGCTCTGCTAGCAGCCTGCAAACCATGTCACGACTATCGCGTCTAATTTTTAAGCAATGTGTTCTCCAGACTATTTCATTCAATGTATCCATTATTTAAAACGAAAGGATGTGGTTTCAGATGTGGTTTGAGAATAACTTGTTAATTTTTCTAGCACTTAGTTGTAGTCTCAGTGCCTATGTATCGTTAAATACTGACCATATACGTCGATATGATAGTGGCATAAAATATATTCAGATGCTGGTCTCAGATAAAATAGCTAATAGCACAACTTATCTTTAAGTATTGTGGGAGAAAGCGGAGTTGTAGGTGTGACAATTGTATAACATATACTGAAATTACTAGTCAATATGTGAACACAATGAGGTAGTGAGCTAGAGAAACTGTTAGCATGCTGGGCAAAATGCTTAGCGGTATTTTGTCTGTCTTCATGTCCTGAGTTGAAATTCCGCTGAGGCTGACTTTGCCTTTTGGGGTCGATAAAATAAGAACCAATCGACTTTGATGTATTCGATTTTGCCTCTCCCCGAAATTCCTGGCCTTGGGCCAAAATGTGAAACCGATATGTGAATACAGTAGTAGAAAATATAGTAAAACGATGTATGAAAGATAAAATATTTACAAGAACATTATACAGTCAAGTATTGAAGATATATGTAGATATAATTATATAATTATCTGCAGTCAAACATTGACCACATATATAGATGCAGCAGTTAGTTGTGCTATATGTAGATATAAAAGTAAGGAGTACGATATACAATCAAACATGCAGCACATATGTAGATAAAATATTTAGTGGTAGAAAATACACGTATTAATAAAAAATTAGATAAAATAATAGTACAACATGCATTATGGGCAACGTATGTAGAGATTATGGTTATTAGTGCACATCACATCCAAATATTATTCATACATATTTGAAATTTTTTTTTTTTTTTTCATTTTTTAACACTGTGAATGACAGTCTTACAATTGGGAGGAATTTCCAGCTTCTGAAAATGTAAGGACTGAAGAAATTAAAACTCTCTTACCTTTCTTGTCTTTCCAGCCAGGGATTGTAATCCACACCAATATTGAAACGTCTGTATAATAAATCCTTAAAAGATGGGCGGCTCTTTTTCTTCTTTCGCACATTATGATTGCTTGGAATGTTCGAGAGTGATTTCATCACTTCTTTCTTGGTAAAATCATCGGCAGAAATGGATCGGTGATAAAAGTTTGCATCACTATTTTTATCATCTTCGGATCTTGAAGACATATGTGTGATATCACTGTATTGTCTTTGAATCGCTTTCGAATTTCTTATTCTAGCAGGTCGTTTTTGCATTGGTGGACATTGCTTACCCCAGAAGAAATTAGTTGAGATCACAGGACTTTCTGTTCTTACTTGGTATAAAGAAAAACTGCTCTTCAACTTAACGTTTACACGGTGGCCACCACTTGCCGTCACCTTCTCCTTTGTTTTCTCATCACTATTCTTTTCATAGCTTTTGTAGCTGTTGTTATTGCTTTCTGTGTGTATTTCGTTATCAAAAGGATCCCACAATAATTCAGAAGAGTGTGATGAAGAACTATTTATGAGTGGTCTTTTAGTAATAGAATCCTTTGCTTCCAATTCTTCTTTTCTGCTTCTCCTATGCCGTCTTAACGAATTCTTATGAATATTTCTTTCTCTACTTAAACTCGAGTTCGAATCAACAGTTTCAACACGTTTTCTTTCTAAGTTTTCTTCAATGTTCCACGGTAAATTACTACGAACGTCAACCCGGTCATATTCAACTTCCGGAAACTTCGCATCATTTCCGACCACATCCTTGGCATCATACAGATCTTTTCTAAAATACTCCCCATTATTTTGATTTAGGTTATTTTTAACACATGTTCCATCTCCATTATATTCGAGACCTACAACCGGATGAAAATCTTTCTCTTGCCAAAATGTGGGATTGCCTGGATTCACTTTCTTGTAAGACTGTAGACTTACTTTCTCTTTTGTTAGATTATCAAATTCTTTGGAATGACAGGGTAAATCTATGCTTCGACTGTGCCGCAGATTCAGAGGTAAAATATTCCACATAATATCTGAACATAGATCGTGTTTGTGTGTGGCACTAGCACCTAAGTGGTAGTCTGGATGGCAAACTACTCCAATACATCGTTTCTCTTTCTTGGTTAAAGATCTGTGAAAGTTTTCTTCGCCTGAAGACATTGTCAGTCAGTTAGCATAATCTGTGAATAGAGAAATAAATAATGATTTCTATTTTTCATTTACTTGTTTCAGTCATAAGATTGTGGCTATACTGGGACACCGCCTTGGAAAACTTTTAGCCAAATAAATAGCCCCCAGTACTTATGTTTTGTTAATCCTGGTATTTATTTTATCGGGTCTTTTGCCGAACCTTTAAGTTACGGGGACGTAAATACAACAACAACGGTTATCCAGCGGTGGTGGGGGCACAAACACAGATATGAAGACACACATACACACTCAGACACATATACGACGAGTTTCTTTCCATTTCCATCTACCAAATCCACTCACATCACTTTGATCGGCCCGAGGCTCTAATAGAAGACACTTGCCCAAGGTACCAAGCTGTGAGACTGAAGCCGAAACTATGTGATTGGGAAGCAAGCTTCTTACCATACAGCTATGATGAGAAAAAAGCAACAGATTTGAGAGAAGAGAAATATATTTGAGCAAATCGATTCTAATGCATCACTCGTACTATTTATCGACCTCAGACGGGTGAAAAACATATATTGACTGAATACAAAACAACAACAGTTGAAATATCATTTTAGAAAACTAAACTTTAACAGCATTTTTAAATGTTAGAAAATCGACTGCAGATACTACAACGTTGTCATCTTCATCTGACATGGTGAGATCATTAAAATCTAGAATGATGCAAAAGCGAAAACTAGGGCAAAGATAAGTGAAAACGTACATGTCGATAACAATGGATAAAAATGATAAAAACTGCAAATACACAGTGCGATGAATAAATTGTCGTCTAAATTGCGCAAAAATGAAAATAACACTGACATCTCGTTTTAACAAGTGTATTTACCAAAATTACAAAAAACATTTTAAAATACTAAAGAGTAAATTTATACAAAACAAATCGTCATTGGCGTCAACCACGACCTCCAGACTCTCCTGCAACTCTTCTGGACAGGCTCCTTGTTTAAGTTGGTGAATGCTGCCATAATTTTTGAATTCAGTTCATCTTTGGTGTTACAAGACGTTTTGTTGGTCTCTTGCTCAACTGCGCCCTACACATAATGAGCAAAAAAAGGGTTGCAGTCTGGGGAGTTAGGCAGCCAGATGTTACGGGTGATGTGGTCGTAGAAATTGTCTGACAACCATAACTGAGTTCTCCTGCTTATATGGCATGGTGCAGAGTCCTGTTGCCAGATATATATGGTCTTCCAGCAGTTACCCTCTTGACCCAGGGCGGTACTACCCCCTAAGTGTGACCCGTGTGGGAAGATGAATGGAAGCATAACGCCGCCATCAATAGTGATTACACCAAATGTTTGAATTTTATCACTCTCGGTACATGTTTTGGGGACACGGCAAGCCAACGGTTGTTCTGTGTGTTCACCACCTGATCCTGGTAGAAATCTTTCTCGTCTGTGAAAAACCAAAGCATGTTCGGTTTGAGGGGATGCTTTAGTGTGTTCAAAAGCTTCGTAGCGCGATCTTTTCTCTTATCCTTGATGGCTTGGGATAAAAGTTGCCCCTTTTTCATCTTGTATGAGGAATACTGAATGTCTTCATGCACTACCTGCCATCAGTTCATCTTTGGTGTCACAAGAAGTTTTTTCGGTCTCTCGGTCAACTATACCCTACACATAATAATCAAGGGGTTAGGTGGACAGATGTTAGGGGTGATGTGATCGCAGAAATTGTCTGACAGCCATAACTGGGTTGTTCTGCTTGTGTGGAATGGTGCAGAATACTGATGCCAAACATAGTGTCTTCCAGCAGCTTTCCTCTTGACCCAGGGCAGCACTACCTCTTCCAGGCACTCGATATAGGCCTCTGCGTTAAGTCTGACGCTATGTGGGAAGATGAGTAGAGGCATAACGTCGCCATCACTAGTGATCACTCCAAACACCATGATGTAGACTGGAAACTCCCCGATGATGGAGCTGATTGACTTGGCCTGGATCTCACCAACAAATTCAGGAGTTCTTTTCTTAACAGAACGATCAGAGTTTTCCGAGCTGCCGTACCTTCGTAATCACCATTAGACTCATCCAACTCTTTCCGAATCCTTTCCACTGTCTTCATATTGACACCCAACACTCTGAAATGTTCGGATTGAAGCTTCCGGCACGAATGCCAAGCAGCACAGTAAGTCGTTTCCAAATTTCTGGCAGAGTGAATTGCGTCATGGCGCTGTTTTTTCTCACAGACGGTGCCCAATACTGTACTATGTAGTCAACAAAATCAAAAACAGACAATACACATGCACGAAATTGAAAATATGAATGGCAACAATTTGCCCATCGCACCCTTATATGAACAATTTCTCTGTTGTTCGGCAGTATGAAATAAAATAAGAACAGTTGTGCCGAGGAATTTGGCTGGAAAATGAACATCAATGTACAAAAAACAAATTTACAAGTGATTAGGAGACAATTAATGGCACAAGTTCTTCGGCTTAATATCTGTTATTACTGGAACTACTGGTATATAGATTGCAGCTACTAATAGAACTAGTGACAGACACCCATCTAAAAGAGCGCACTAGTATATCAATAAGAAACTTGATGGAAATGTTGACCTTCTGTGTAGAAACTACCTATTTCAATATGGACTCTGATATATATCGACAAGAAAAGGTTTTAGCTATGAGTTCGCCATTATCACCGATAATAGCCAATATATACATGGAATACTTTGAGAACTTGGCTTTAGGATCAACACCGCTAGAACAAATCCTATCTCTGCGATATGTTGATGACACCTTTAGTCTCTGGCCCCACCAGGAAGATGTCCAAGTGTTGTTAGATCATGTGAACTTAATAAAACTATCCATACTGTTTACAATGGAAAAGGAAAAAGACAATCAGCTAGAATTCCTGGGCGTATTAATAACCCGCAACAAGTATGGATTCAGGACATCCGTATATCGCAAGCCGACCTTTACTGGACGATACCTCAACTTCAATTCCCACCATCTATACAGTGTAAAAAGAAGAATTGCTCAGTGCCTAAGACATCGATCAAAGAATATAAGTAGCGATCGTGATACCCACCACATAGAAACGATCAGTAACAATCTATTAAGGTACAACTACCCCCAAAACATACTATCTACTCCAATTATGAAGAAAAGTATGTCTACCCTATGTGAAAGGCCTCTCCGAAAAGATATACAAAAGATATGCGGACCATATGACATCAGGACAGTATTCAAGAGTAATACAACACTTCGCAAATATCTCCTTCGGATAAAACCATCAATAGAAGAGAATATGACCAAAGACTGCGTGCACTCCATCCCATGCAGCTGTGATAGGTTATGCAAAGGCGAAACATGTCGCCCCTCAAAATAAGGGTAGACGAACATCGCAAAGCTGTGACACGGGGAGATATTGATAAATCAGGTATAGATGATCATGTATGGAAAAATGGAGATCACCTCCCCCTGTGGGATGAAATTAAAATAATAGACAAAGAACACCACTGGAAAATACGAAAGCTAAAAGAAGCAGCACATACACTAGGGCACAACAATCTCCTAAGCAGACTGAGTGCAGATATGAATAGCATATGAGAACCGGTATTAAGGAAGGATAGGAAAATATTAGATTTATAAGCCCTAAAATTCACTCCATAATTGCCCACAGACATATGGCGTAGTGGTTAAGAGCTCGGGCTAACCTCAAGATTCCGAGTACGATTCCAGGCAGTGACCTGAATAATAATAATAAAATCGAAAAATACCTCAGGAATGAGAACCCAGGTTCGAAATTTCCCCAAGACACCTGATGAAGGCTGGAGGGTATATCAGCCGAAACGTTGTGTTAATAACAAACAACATGAGGACAAATATCGTCAAATGTAAATAATGTACATAAATCCTGATTGATCTCTTAAATATAGAACTGTATTACATTTTCGTTGTTCTTGTTGCTTTGTTTTATATGAATCAGAAAGTTGGACGTTTCACTGTGAATCGTATTTATGAATAGCAATGATATTTATCATGTTCATGTACGGGTATGTATTTTATACAACGCTACTTCGTGCAACCCTGTTATTCAGTCCGTCTTCACCAAACTTTGCGCACCTCAACAAGTTTACTTTTGGCTGTTTTTATGCATCAGAACTATTATTGTGAACAACGAAATCGATATTCGTAGCTAATTGCACGTAACGAAGAAGTGCGTACGTCCTACGATCGGATGTCGCTATCTGTAGCCTAATGTGTTTCCACGCGTCTATAAGGAGAAATTTTCTTCCAAGGCTGTATTCACGGCAAATGTTTTTTTTCTCTTTCGAGTATACGCACACACACACA
>NC_069000.1:31240737-31241167 GCF_001194135.2 Octopus bimaculoides | reverse complement strand
TCATGAGGTTGAAGTAGCCCAGAGATGAAAGTGTCAGCTAAAAGAACTATGGAAATCGAGTGCATAGCGAAGAAGAATGACCGACAAACAATAAAAGACACAGAGACATTTTTTATATGTAAATATACGATTTACAAGATGTACACAGGCCTAGTCTCTACAGCTCTTTCATCTGATTCATGAATAGTTAATATGACAATGCATATCTTGCTAGCAGGTGCAATACTGAGGCAGTATTAATCATACTAATTGATACTAGTCACGAAACATTTGAAACAGCTGTAAAAACAAGAGCTACTAACATTATGTGAATAGTATATTTTTAGTATAAATTTTTCATATAAGTATAATTCTTTGCACCTTTTATTGAAAGTCCGTCATTCTTATACAGAAATAAATAAATATATATTTATATATATATATATATATA
>NC_069000.1:31236211-31240456 GCF_001194135.2 Octopus bimaculoides | reverse complement strand
TCAGTCATTTGACTGTGGCCATGCTGGAGCACCGCCTTTAGTCGAGCTAATCGACCCCAGGACTTATTCTTTGTAAGCCTAGTACTTATTCTATCGGTCTCTTTTTGCCGAACCGCTAAGTTACGGGGACGTAAACACACCAGCATCGGTTGTCAAGCGATGGTGGAGGGACAAACACAGACACGCAAACACACATACACATATATATATATATATACATATATACGACGGGCTTCTTTCAGTTTCCGTCTACCAAATCCACTCACAAGACTTTGGTCGGCCCAAGGCTATATAGTAGAAGACACTTGCCCAAGGTGCCACGCAGTGGGACTGAACCCGGAACCATGTGGTTGGTAAGCAAGCTACTTACCACGCAGCCACTCCATCCTATTTCTCTTTTTAATTTGGAGTTTATTTTGATCAGCCACCTGATTGATAGTAAAGTTAGGAAGGAAAGCATTGTTTTTTCCTGTTTGTCATCCTTTAAGCCTTACGTTCTTGCAGAGATTTATTAAACCAGATAACGGGATAATTTATTGCTTATGAGTTAATGAGTTGCATTCTCTCCTCAAGAACCCAAGTTCAGCTATACTTTAGTGGTGGAGGTGGTGGTGGTGGTTTCAGTAGTTTTCATGTTGGTGATGCTTTCTTATTGTTGTTGTTGGTGGTGGTGTTGGGGGTAGTGGCGATGGAAGTGACGGTGGTGTTAGTGATGGAGGTGTATGTGATAGCTGCAATGACAGCTATTATAGTTGTTATTGTTGTAATCGTATATATTTAATGTTGTTGTTATTGTTGCTCTTAAGGCGTTTATTACTATTTTACTAAAATCGTATTTACTAATGTGGCTTCTAAATCAACTTGATGTGATATCAGAGTCAGATTGTGTATGCATGTGTGAGAGAGAGAGAAAGAGAGAGAGAATATGAGAGAGAGAGAGAGAGCAAGAGAGAGAGTGAGGAAGAGCGAGTTAGGGTGAGAGAGAGATACAGAGACAGTGTCTTCAGATATGTCTGTATGTCTTGTGTTTGTTATACATTTGTCTAATCTGTTCTTTGTGAGTGCGTGGTTGTATGTAGTATGTTACATGCTTGCAATATAATTGTAAATAATCTGCTACGTATTTTGCATTCTGTTTGTGTGTGTGTATATGTGTGTGTTTTTGTACATATTCGTCTTATCTGTGTTTTCAGTATGAGCATGTATGCGTTGTGTATGATACATTTGTGCCTGTCTGTGTTACGTTTATGTATAAAACGTTTTGCGTGTGTTTCATTGCGTGTATATATTTGTGTCTAAACTGTGTATGGGGTTATGTGTATCTGAATATGTTTGCTTATGTGTTTGTATATGTCTCTTATAATATGCTTCTGTGCATATGTGCATGTGTCTGTGGATTTGTGCATGCTCGTGTGTGTAGATTTGCGTAACAATGTGTGCGATGATGTGTTTGCATGTATTTGTTGTATGTTTGTAATATTTAGGTCAAGTCTGTTTTATATGCACATGTATAAATGGACGCAGACATAACTTCGTGATTAGAAACTTCTATTTTGCAATCACGAAACCTCAGTTTCGATCCCATAGGGTGGCATCTTATACAAGTGACTTAACAACACCTACGCTTGACTCAGATCGTATTTTGCTGACAGAAACTGAAGCGACATTTCGCCCGTCTTTACCTCTGAGTTCAAATTCCGCTGAGGTCGATTTTGCCCTTCATCCCATCGTGGTCCATAATATACGTACCAGTTGAGCACTGATGTTGCTGTAATCGATTTACCTCTACCCCAAAATTGCTCACCGTGTACCTAAATTTAAAACCTTTATTATCCTCACAATGTCATAGAAATGTATGAAAAACGAAATCATTAACACGGAAAACGAAATGCAATAAACATACGTGTTGTATAAAATATGCTCCACACAAACACGGCCTCTGTGAAAAACGTAATCAATCACACGAAAGACGACGTGTAATAAAAATTGTAATATACAAAATCAGTTCCACGTAAAACGAAATGCAATAAAAATACGCGGTGAATGGAAAACAGTATGCAATAAAAATCGGTTTATGCGTAAAACGAAATCCCATGAACGAGAGACAAAATGCGCTAACTGTATAAATTATTTGGAAAGCGACATAAGTCGTGCGAAAAGCGAACTGCATTAAAAATAGTTATATAAAAGAAACAAATTTAATTAAAATACGTTTATGATCATATGTAATTGTACATGACATAGTAACATAATTTCATTTAAGCCAACGCGGGAGCCACTGTGTGTTAGCTCAGCCTGACATAAACATCAGCAAAACCTCCCTAAATCACAGCATACCGTTTTAGAAAAAAGGTACTAAAAGGTACTAAAAGTAATGTTGTCATAGATACACTGTAACTGAATAAAACAGACCAATTTACAATACCTTTGATCAAAAGTCTGTCCTGTGGCGAAGCAACAACACAATTGCTTTTTAGATATTGGTGTTAAGGATTAGTCAGTATTGATTACTAGAGCAGTTAGTAATTGTAGGCAAGTTAGTACTGTTGGTTATAAAAGCTGGTATTGGTAACTCTAACAGTATTATAACCAGTACCTACAACAGTGACCATCGATAAGTACATATTGGCGTTTAATAGTTAATACTGCTGGATATTACAGATAGTATTGCTGTTCAATATAGTTTCGGCAGCTTTAATATTTAATACTGCTAATTATAATACTATTGCTGACTATAAGAGTTCGTATTGCTGGTTCTAATAGTTAATCTCGATGGCTATGACTACAGCTATAGAATCTACTGATGGCTGTTGACAGTAATAATATTGATTTCAAATTTAGAGGAGGGGATAAGTCAGTTACATCGACCCCAGTGCTCAGCTCGTACTTATTTTATTGACTCTGAAAGGATCAAAAGCAAAGTCGGCCTCGGTGGAATTTGAATTCAGAACGTAAAGACGGACAGAATTCCACTAAGCAGTTTTCCCTACGTGCTAACGATTCCTCTAGCTCACCGCTTTAGTTGACAGTAATAACATCGGTTGATTAATCTCAAATCATTCTTGGCTGAGCAGACTTTTAATCAAAAGCGTTCCAGGCATGATCATTCAGTTACTTTATTGGACACATTTTGTGCTGGACTAAATTATTCAGTCAGTCGGACTTTTTAATAATGTAGGATGTATGATTTGAGAGAGAATTCTATCAGAAGGAAGATCCCATTATTAAGTATAAGAAAAGGCGATGAGCTGGCAGAATCGTTAGCATGCCGGACGATATACTTAGCGGTATTTCGTCCGTCTTCAAGATCTGAGTCCAAGTTCCGCCGAGATCGACTTTGCCTTTCATCCTTTAGGGGTCCATGAAATAAGTACCAGATACGCTCTGGGGTCGATGAAATTGATTATCCCCCTTCCCCAAATTTCAGGCCTTGTGCGTATAGTAGAAAGGATTATTAGGTATAAGAATTAATATTGGGTGACTGTAATAGTTTTTGGTGGGTTTGACAATAATTAGTAATAATCAATAAGACATTGTTAGTCATATTTCTCGATTGTTACATTTTCAATAACCTTAACTATCTCTTATCTTTTTCTTATTTAATCCATAAGACTGCGCCCATGCCGAGGCACGGCCTTGAAGAGTTTTAGTCAAATAAATCGACCCTAGCACTTACGGTTTAAGTTTAGTACTTATTCTATCAGTCTTTTCTGCGAAACCACTAATATATAGACGTAAACAAACCAACACCAGTTTTCAAGTGATGGACGATGGGGATATACACAGACACAACCCTCCACATACATACATATTTTGTGTGTGTGTGTGTGTATATATATAAAAGAGTTCCAACTCTGTCTTTTTTTATGTTTTATTTATATTCTTGTGAAATTAATGTGGGATATAGAATATGGAATATATAATATATAATATATAAAAATGGATGGTACAATGAAATGAAGTATTGAATGTCTTATTGAATATATGAAATATTGAGTGTTCAATATAAAGGATTAAATATATCAAGGCGAATACGTATTTTCAATACCTTGTGGTATTTCATCATGGCCGGTATCTGAAAGACTGTACAGTCTGTTACAGTCTGTCAGATACCGGCCATGATGAAATACCACAAGGTATTGAAAATACGTATTCGCCTTGATATATTTAATCCTTTATATTGAACACTCAATATTTCATATATTCAATAAGACATATTCCATATATTCAATAAGACATATTCCA
>NC_069000.1:31235258-31235786 GCF_001194135.2 Octopus bimaculoides | reverse complement strand
TATAGCAATAAGAAAATGGAGAATATGCGGTACCCATCGACTTGGAGACAGTGTATTCCATTGAATTAATTTGTTTATTTTGTAACTAAAATGACAAAAACCACAATACACAGATGCTTATGACATACCATGTCATATTAACAATTAAGGTTACAAATATAAAGTGCATTTAGCAATTGGAGAATATGCAAAAACTTACAGCTGTTTTGGCCTAGTGTTGGCATGCCCCATTCTATCTCTATAGCTCCTGTGTGCCGGAGTAATTAGCAGATGAAAATGATGTAATGGGGGTACATGCATAATTCGCTAGGCCTCTTCAGAGATTCACAAAATTCAATACAAATATAAAATAGAAAATAAAAAATAAAAATAAAAATAAATGAAAAATGAAACTATAAAAATAAAAATAATAAGGCACATAAAGAGCCTACAAACAGTATATAAGACCATATAAATAGTTACTATCCCTTAGTGAGTTGAATCCTCAACCCCTAACTCTCTTGCATTATATATATATATATATATATA
>NC_069000.1:31226183-31235248 GCF_001194135.2 Octopus bimaculoides | reverse complement strand
TATATATATGTATGTATGTATGTATGTATGCTTCTGTCTACCAGATCCATTGACAAGGCATTGGTCAAGTCGGAGCTATGGTCGAACATACTTGCACAAAGTGCCGTGCTGTATAACTAAACACGAAGCTATCAGTTTGCAGAATGAGCTTCTTAACCACTCAGCCATGCCGGCTCTTGAAGAACGAAACTGAAGACAAAATTGAAAAATTGATTTCAAACTTTGGCATGCAGCCAGTAATTTCGGGGAAAGGGGTAAGTCGATTATATCGACACCAATGAGGAAATGGTACTTGTTTTATCGGCACCGAAAGGATAAAAAGTAAATCGACCCCGCCGGCATTTGAACGCAGAACGTATAGTCGAGAGAAACGCTGCTATGCATTTTTCCCGGTGCAGTAATGATTCCGCTAGCTCGCCGCCTTTAGCAGAATTGAAACTTTTGATGTAATTTCGAACGTTACTCTTTCAATAACGTTAATTTTTGGAACAGAACCGAAACCTAGTAGAAATCTTTAACACAACAAAACAATGATATGAACATATACTGTGTTCATATTTATCTTTACAACTTACACAATACACAATATATTGTATCTATTTGTAAAAGTACTTTACGCAAACACTTTATGTTAATTAGGCATCAAAATAAAAATAAAAACAAAATTCATATTATAAAATGTGGAATTCCTATGGCCAACCACTGAGTAGTAAATAATACAAAATAGATTGAAATACTAACCACAGCTTTCTTTTTCCCATTCGTTAACTTTTAAGCAGTAATTGGGTATCAATGAGTGAACAAATCAAATATTTCTTTGAATTATGATTATAAATTTTAATGCGACAGTGGACGATCTCACAACTAACGTAGCAGTCCTAATTGTTGCACCTACTACGCTATGTGTTTCCTGATAGACAGGCGGGAAATGGAGTACGGCTTAGCTTGGGGTGGGAGGAGGAGAATAGGAAATTAATGTTACCTGGTTACTTTGGTTGTTATGTTTCTTTGGGTGCCTTTGTCATGTCAGGAATTTCTCCAAATACCACACACGTAACCATACACGCGTCACATGCACTCATATACACAGAGGTGTCCTGCACACGCACAAACGCACACGCACACAAGCACACATGCGTACATGCATATATGCTCACATATATGCAATCACACACAAACACACATAGGTACATCTACATTATATATGCATAAACGAGTGTGTCTGTGTGCGTGCGTGTGTTATATTCATAAATACAAGCATTCATATTCACAAACACCTACATACATACATACATACATACATACACAGGCATACACATACATGATCACACATATAAACATGTAATCATTCACAATCACAACTAATCAAACCTGTGATCGACGCTATTTTAACCGTATCTATTCTCTATGTTAAGACAAATTTGAGACTATATTATATAAGGTGTCCTTTCCTTATTTAAAGACGGTGAAGTGTGAATTGTAGAAGGTTTAGGCTAATAGTTTCCATTCTGGGTTCATATGACCCTTTGGGGTTCATATGAGATTTTATTGTCAAAATTTATGTGCAATAAACTGTTTATATGTCTGCAATACACAAAATATTTTGAAAATTCCTTATAATATTTCGTTATAAAAATAACCATCGAATGGTTATGGAGGTCTAGAACAAAATAGAAATTAAACGGGTCCATAGACAAAAGAATGGTTGAAAACCACGATGTAGGAGATGATGGAAACAATAATGTAGTTGGTGGTATTAGTAGTGGCGGCGGCGGCGGTGGTGGTGGAGGTGGTGATGGTGGAGGTAGTGGTGGTGGTGGTGGTGGTGGTGGTGGAGTCAGAGCTAGGGCTGGAGAGTAGATGTTAATGCTGTACAAGATGACGTATGATTAGGGTTTACGAGGGAAGTGATGGTGACAAGGGTGATAGAGTTGTTGATGATAGTGGTGGTGGTGGTGATGATGGTGTTGGTGCTAGGGGATCTCGGTGCTAGTTGACATTGCTAGGGGATCTTGTGGTGATAGTAGAGGTGATGGTGGTGGGTGGCATTTGCGATGTTCTTGGTGTTCTACGGGATAGAGAATAGTACAGAGGTAATATTGAGTACACAAAATGTTGACTTTGTCTTTAATCTTTCGGGGTCGATAAATTAAGTACCAGTTGCGTACTGGGGTCGATCTAATCTACCGGACCCTTCGCCAAAATTTCGGGCCTTGTGCCTAGAGTAGAAAATACTATTATTATTATTATTATTATTATTATTATTATTATTATTATTATTATTATTATTATTATTATTATAAGGAAGCGAGCTGGCAGAATCGTTAACACACTGAGAAGAATGCTTAGCGGTATTTCACCCGTCGCTACGTTCTGAGTTCAAATTCCGTCGACGTCGACTTTGCCTTTCATCCTTTTGGAATCGATAAATTAAGTACCAGTGAAACACTGGGTTGATGTAATCGACTTAATCCCCTCCCCCAAACTGCCCTTGTAGCAAAAAATTTGACGTCATTATCGTTATTATTATTGTTGTTGTTGTTGCTTTATTTTCTTTGTCTTACATTTTTCGTCACACATTCTGTGACCTCTTCAGCGATTCTCCATCCCATTTTCTGACAGGACAGACGTGAGGTGGAGAGGGGCTAAAGAGATCATAGGATGTGAGACGAAAGATTTAAGACAGAGGACACTAAAAATAAAATAATAATAATAATAATGAACTGAAGTGAGGACCAAGTATATAGTGCGTGTGTTTAATTAGCAAAAATATGCCCATAACAATATATGTTTCAACAAATTATAAAAATATTAATAGAAAGGCATGCATTGGCGTAAATTATAATTACTTTCAAAAATAGACATAGGAGAGAACTCAAATTTCAGTGGATCAAAAATTCATTGCAAAACAACTAGTAGTGTAGTGAGCAAGACTTTCGGTAGTTATAATAAAAATTTCGGATATGCTTCCATATAATTATAATCACGACACATGTACCAAAACGCTAGAACGAATAACAAATATAGGATTTTATATGAAAACCATTAACTGTTTGAGAAAATAATAACAATGGCGTTATAAAATTTGCTATGGGCATCTTCAGTATAAAAAACATTCTAACTCTCATGTTATCATTCCTAAAATGGTAATAAAAAATAAATTTAGGTTTAAAATGATAACTGTAATGACAAATAAGGAATCTATGGTATTCAAATTTTCTCTCAAAACGAGAAAGGAAGGGAAAAAAATACACATATATTTGTATAAGTGATTGTCTGAATGCGTGTGTGTGTAATATTTTCTAGGCGACAAAATGCGGCGTGCTGGTAGAATCGTTAGCACGGCGGGCAAAATGTTTAGCAGCGCTTCGCCCCTCTTTACGTTCTGAGTTCAAAGGTTGAATTTGCCTGTCATCTTTTCGGGGTCGATAAGATAAGTATCACTTAAACACTGGGGTCGATGTAATCGACTTACACTTTCCTCCGAAATCACTGGCCTTGTGCCAAGATTTGAAATCAATATTTTCTAGGCAACAAGTAAAGTTGTTATACTGAAGACGCCTCTTGAGATAGGAAAAGACAAAGATTTTCTTATACTTATGACTATCTGGTAAATTTATTGAGGCTGAGGATTTTGTACCTACTTTTGTTTTAATATTCAAGGAAAAAGCGTGGGTCGAAAAACAGACCCTTTTCTTTTTAATGAAATGTTAATACCAGAACGACCTAAAAATTGTCTCACCTTCTCAGACCGAATCAATCTTGTTTACTACTAGAATTTTTTTTAAATTTCTCTCAAGGTAACGGCAATTTAAATGGATCAAAAATTTATATGGCATGGTATTCGATATAACCTTATTCGTCGTTACTGTCAAATTTGTACCACTGGACACTTTGGCTTATTTCCTTTAGCTCATTTTCCTTTCAATTATGCATAACTGGTTACATATAGGCACACACACACTCACATACATACACACAAATACACTCACGCACACATGCAAGGCATGCACGTACACATATCTTGTGTCATGCATGTGTTGATATCAGCAATCATCATGAATTTAAAAAATATACATACATAGAAATAAATATATATATACATACATTCACTTATATGTCTGCTGATAAGTTTATATAGTTGTATCTACGTAGGTGCACTTATCTATACAGATGGTGTAAATAACTGCATATGCGTGTATATATATATGTGTGCGTGTGTGTGTATACATATATAGATATATATATATATATATATATATATATATAACATATATAAAATTTGTGTATAAAGATATTTAAATATGTATATATATATATATACATATGTATGTATGTATGTATGTATGTATACAGGGTGTGAGAAGTGTTTGAGGACATGTTAAGTAATTTAATAAATCAACTCTTATCTAGAAACGCCAAGTGTATTTTAATTAAAATTTGTGCACATGCTCTCAGGAAGCCTTCCTATAAAATTATCTTGTGAATCCTAATTCAGCTTTGAATACTGCTTCAGTGCAGGATCAGAATCGTAGGCACGTTTGACCCAGATGCTCTTTATTCATTCTGGACATTTACTGGTCAATGGAGACCTTCAATAGAGCCATGAAATTGTGAGGATGTACATTAGTGTCCCAGTCAACACGCTCCAAACGTAGTATGCATGAAATTTTTATCTGGTGTCTTTGGAGGCCACAAGTTAAATGCTAAATGATCATAAAGATAATCTGATATCCATTCTTGGGTCACTTGAGCTTTGTGAAAAGGTACTCTGTTTTGTTAGAACTTGCATGGTCTTCTACTGCGTACTTCATTCGTCCAAGGCTGAACTACTGTCTACAGCTCATAAGCGTATCCAGATACATTAATTAAAATCCCTGTGGAAAGACGTGAGGTAGTATGACATGAGTTTCGTTACTCACCACTCCTAAAACCATCACAATTGCTGAAAATTTTGTATACATCACTCTGGTGATATTAAATAGATCTGCACATAACCATCTGTCATTTTTCATGTTACACTCTTGGTCTTGATCAAAGTATTTTCATATATACTTATTTTTGTATGAATGTATGTATATGCTAAAAATATATATATTAACGATAGAGGCACTATTAATGCTAAGAAGTATTATTTATCCCACATAAAGGTGGATGTTTTGTTAGAACAAATTACATTGCAGTAGTTACCATTAGAGAAACTCTCATATAGGCTTTTGGTGCAAAATGTACTTTTGTTTCTGTTGTAAAGTGGGTTCCTCCCACTGGTAAGAATCTGTGACTACCGTTGTACTGTAGTTGCTGTTTTACGCTAGTAGCCACAATAGTTACTAGTCATCGGGTACCGTTGTATCTCTTCGTACCGGAATAGTAACACGATAACTGCTTCTATCTTACTATCGCTGACAACTCCAAAAGACACCGACTAGAACTGTCGACTCTCGACACTCGCTTGACGACTGGCTACTGGTCTATTTATAACGGCTGATTCCTACCACTTTTTACCGGGAGGGGTGTACAGTTTCACTATACATCTCTTAATTGTTTTATTTAACAATCAATTTCTTTTATTCACCCTACTTTCTCTTCCTTTTTATACATATATTCAATATCTTTTCTTCTTAGGGTCTACTTTTAGGAATACAGTGTTCTTCCGTTTCCTTGTATGTGTGCCTTCGACTTTTAACGATGTTGGAACCTGAAAAGCATCACATAGCCAATCCCTCGGTATTTCTACTCATATTGGTTCTTTTTCTATGACTCTTTCCTTCAGCTGATTTCTATGTCTTCTTTCCATTCTATTTCTGCTTCTTACACATAGATCATTCTTCCTATGCATGTTACAATTTCTCCTTCTTCCCAGCATTCCTTGCCATTTCTGTACATTCTTACATATACCTTATCACCGATTCTAAAGAATTTTGGCATGTCTTTACTTGCACGTATCTTTTTCTTCACTGGCAACAGTTTATCAAATACCGACTTCACCTTTCTGGCAAACTTTAATTCTACCAGTGAACTTCCTTCTGGTGCATTTGGGTTCAGAGTTACCCTGTATACCCTTAAGAATTGTATACCCTTAAGAATTGTTGGCTTGCGACTTCGTCCGTGGCTTCCTTATTAGCTTTCTTTAAAGCTCTCTTAAAAGTATCCACGAACCGTTCGGCCTTTCCATTCGATCTAGGGTGATATGGTGCTATAGTTTTATGCTCTAACGTGAACATCTCACAGAATCTTTTAAACTCACAGGATACAAACTGTGTTTTGTTATCAGAGACAAACTATATCCGCTACACAAAATTTTGCGAACAGCTCGTGTAAGAAGTTTATTACCGTATATAAAGTCGGTCGTGACGCGACCTCGGGCCATTTTGTGTAGCTGTCCACTACCATTAAGTAATAATATCCATTTACCGGGCCTGCAAAATCGATATGTAGTCGGGACCATAATATTTTCACTTACGGCAATGTTCATATTTTGTGGTAGGTAGTTTCGCTACCAGGTTTTCAACTTCCTTGTCCATGCTTGGCCAGAATGCAAAACTTCGCATCAACGCTTTCATTCTAGAGATGCCTGGGTGTCCCACGTGGAACTCTTTTAGCATTCTCTTCTGTAATGCCTGTGGTATGACAACCCTCTGAGCGTACATTAATACACCATCACATATAGAGTACATGCTCACATCTTGACGGTTCTCTACATCAGACCTTTCTTTATTTCCTTTTGTCGACTTTAGTAGTTTTTTTTTTTTTTGTCTCATTAATAAATTTGTCATTTCTAACATTTCTTTCTATTTCTTCCAAAATTCCTGGTAGCCCACGCACGATGTTCCATTCACTTTTCTTCCACTTCTGCTCTTAGCGCTGCTATTGCGGTTGCAATAACGTAAACGGAGCAGTCAAACGATCGAACGAGGTCGATGAACTGAGACAAAAAATGAAAGAAATTTTCTCAAAAGTTTTTTCGGGAGGTTTAGGCTGTTGCACAAAAACAAAGTAAAGATTGCTGTCAAAGAAAATTCAACACCTATTTTCAGGCCTAAACAGAACGTGCCGTTTGCAGCGGTAGATCAGGTCAATAAAGAACTAGAAAAGCCGGAAAGCCTGAATATAATTGAAAAGATTCACCATGCAGAGTGGGCAGCACCGGCGGAAAAGTGCTATAGCCAGCTTGAAAAAGAGGCGTTGGCTATTATATTTGGTGTGAAAAAGTTCCACATGTTCATTCACGGCAGACATTTTTGGTTGCAAACGGACCATAGATCTCTAATAACGATATACGGATCCAAGAATGGAATCCCGATAAATACGGCAAACAGACTGCAGCAGTGGGGTACCATTCAATTGAACTACGATTATAGAATGGAATATCAGCCTTCAAAAAGGTTGGTTGGTTGGTTGGTTGGCTGGTTGGTTGGTTGGTATCGTAAATAGTCATGTGGGTAGGCACATGTGCATGTGATGAACAAAACCCGCATACATTCGGATACAGGCATAAAACTGTGTGTGTTGTGTTCTGTGCAATGATTGTGTGATGTGCATGTGTGTAGGTTTATATGCTTGTACCTATTTGTATTTATGCATGTAATCATCAATGTATATGTTTATGTTCGCACCTACTGTTTATACATTAAAGGCCTGGTAATACGATATCTGATAGTATGTTTATACACAGACAATCACATGTACACACATATACTAAGGGGTGCTGAAAAGTTTCTGGCGTTTGGTAAAAGAAAATACAGGTGAATCAGTTAATCGTGATTTTATTCAACATGATCCCCTCTCAGATTCGCACAAATGTATTGCAATGGTCCTTCAGTTTTTGTAAACTCTGTAAAAGGACTCAGAAGGAGTCCTTTTACAGGAACAGCCGGGAAGTTTTCAGCACCTCCACGTATAAATATTGATTTCAGATTTTGGCAAAAGGCCAAGAATTTCGAGGAAAGGAGCTCATCTATTAGAACGACTCCAGTGCGAAACAGGTACTTGTTTTTATCGACCCCGAAAGAATGAAATACAAAGCTGACCTCAGCGGAATTTGAACTGACAACGTAATGGCGAACGAAATACCATTAAGCATTTTGCCAGCCAGGCTAACGATTCTGCTGGCTCACTGTCTTGCACACGCACACACACACACACACACACACACATTAATATATTTTTTGCATGCGTGTGTATGCATGTCGTGCGTGTGTGTGTGTGTGTATACGTATACTTCTACATACGTACACACGTTCATGCCTTCACAGACATTCGTTGTTGTAGCAATGCAGTGGATGTTTCACTGTCGAAAAGACGAGTAAATAAACCCCTGCCCTTATATTGAGTACTCTTTTTCTTTTCTTTATTTCTTTCTTCCTTTCTTTCTTTCTTTCTTTCTTTCCTTCTTTCTTTCTCCCCCTCTCGTTCTCTCTCCCACGCTCCTTATTTCTTTTTTCTTGTGTTCTCTTTAATTTATATATATATATATATACCCATACGTATGCTTATCTCTGTATAATTTATATATATATACATGTGCATATATATATATATATATATATATATATATATATATATATATATATATATATATATATATATGCACATATGCATATATATGTATGTGTTATATATATATATATATATATATATTAAGCATATCTCTGTCTTTATCTAAGTATGTGTAGTTAGTGTAAATATTTATCTATCCCACGCTATAATGCAATAAATAGGGCCCATTGTTTGACAATTCTTGAATAAATGTTTACATTAACCTGAGATCAGCAAAATAGACGGGAAAGAACTGTTACATACCTTATGCGATGTTCATGCCTTACCTGGAATCCTCACAAAGTAGGGCATTGATGAGCATTATTAAGGGGCTTTATATTAACCCTTTTCATCAACATCCTACTACATTATATATGCTGAGATACAAATATATATGCATACATGAATGAGAAGCGCATGTGCATTTGTGTGTGCGTATATATACATATATATATGTATATATATATATATGTATATATATGTATGTATATGTGTGTGCGTGTGTGTGTGTGTATGTGTGTGTGTGT
>NC_069000.1:31221882-31224382 GCF_001194135.2 Octopus bimaculoides | reverse complement strand
GGACAATTTCGAATTGTGTGAATCTAGCTCTATACTCTCCTTTTATATTCCTCACCCTGTCTATGCCAGTCTCATTATTTGCCCATTGCTGTAGTTTTGTAGTTGTCATAATTCTGTTATTAACATTTAGTATTATTTCTTTTGTTGCTACTAAACCTATCTAGCAGGCTTTATAACTTTATAATATGCCTAAACACGCACACAGACGGACGCACACACGCACACACACGGATGCACACACGTACGCACATACAGACACACAGACACACACACACATATATACACACACATATATATGCATGTACGTATGTATTCATATATACATATATATCACAAATAGTAAATACAAGCAATAAAAACCAAGAGTAACAAGTTAAACAGATGTTCTTTGTTAATGTGCTGAATGGGGAATCTGTACACCTCTGTGGTTGGCTGAGTGAACTATACTAGTTAGTATAAATGAGCATGCGCAGAGCAGTCTGAAAAGCGTGTTATATGCGCAGTCATAGTGTACCGGTCGTAGGAATTATTGAATAGAGATATCGTGAAGTGCTTGTGGAAGATGCACAGTTGGAGAGTAACAAGAGAACATCAGTAACGTTTGATATTATAACAGTGACGACAAGAAGTCGTACGTCGTATCATGATGTTATTACGTTAACTTCGATGTTGAATGAAAAGAGCAAAAGTTTTAGTATGGAATAGTCGTCCTCCGGACACCAGAGAAAAATCTCGGAAAAAAAAACTAAAGAAAGAAGATAAAATGAAGAGATCCAAGAAAACGCACATGCGTTATGTTCACATACATACATACATATATACATACATACATATATACATACATACATATATACATACATACATATATACATGCATACAATATATATTCATATGCATATATATAACAAACCGTTAAACGATCAGGCTTTTCAATATTTGAATTTATTTCAGTTCATTTGATATGCTGCGATGTACATAAATAGATATTAGTTTCAAATTTCGGTACAAGGCCAGTAAGTTCGGGTGTGAGAATAAGACGCTTACATCTACCCCAGTCCTCAACTGGTACTTATTTTATCGCCCCCGAAGGTGCGGGACTTGAACACAGAATGTGAAGGTGTACATGAATAAATATTGTTAAATATATGTCGAGATTTAGTGTGGGCGCAAATGTGCAAATTAGGCAATCCGCTAATCTACTGGAATGATTTAAAGCTGCTTTGTCCGGCAGCTGATCAACGCTAATGATTGGAGAAAGAAAAGCAGAATGTGTACTCTGAGGAGCATTCAACAAACCATGAAACTGCTGTGATCGAATGTGACTTTTTAGCCCAGCCAAAGATCTACAATGTCTTGGACAGAGTTGGCATCCAAAACCTTTACTGGCAATAGCTGGCTGTTGTTGTAATTGGGCTCCATGTACCTTTGCGTGCCGTTTAAGTCCTCCTGCTGCATCACACTCCCTTCCACATGCCCGACAGACATGATTAGTATGGTGTGTAGCATCATCATCATCATACAAACATACATACATACATACATACATACATACATACATACATACCGCAACATATCATCAGATGAAAGGATGAGGCTATATGAGCAGAAGACTATGCATGGATATGTTACTAGAATGCTCCGTGATGATAGTAACATCGATCATCAAAGCAGTCTATCGTGGACTAATAGCCGGATTACAACCTCCCACTTTGAAAGGTATGCGTTTGCAATCCAGGAACAGGAAATATCAACCAAGTACCTGATGCACAAAAGGGTTATGGATGCAGGTAAAGACGTAAAGTGTGGCAACCAATATAGACTTTGTGGAGTTGACACTGAAGATATCACCCACATCATAAGCAGCTCTCCGAAAACGTTATCACGGTATTATCTACCGATTAGACATGACTTTGTAGCTCGGACACTCTATAATGAAATCCGTCGGAAGAATAATCTCGAGGACAAAGAAATAAGAACCCACAATATGGTAGAAACCATAGCCACTCATAATAAAAACGAAAACTGGCAGAATGTACCACTGAAGACATCAATAAAATGTAAGCACAACAGACCCGCTATAATGATTTGGGATTGAGAAGAGAAACTGCACACAATTGTGGTAATTAGCTGTCCAGCGGATGTTAACATAGAGCTGAAGATCAGTGAAAAAGAGAATACATACGCTGAACTATTGAGAAATCTGCGGTTACTCTATCCAGATTACAAGTTCAGGTTTGTACCTGTAATTATTGGGGCCCTAGGATATGTAACACACTGCCTAAATACCAATCTTGAGAAATTAGGCTTCTCAAACCAGAAAGAAGAAAGCTAATTCGAAGCATACTGATTCGAGCCATCACTGGAACTGTAACAATCTGTAAAACTTTCCAGAAGTTTATCATTTAAATATATATATGAGCATGTCTAGATATGCAACTATATGCATGAGAATACATACAGAAAACATACATACATACATACATACATACATACATACATA
>NC_069000.1:31210456-31220610 GCF_001194135.2 Octopus bimaculoides | reverse complement strand
ATATGCACACACACACACGTAAATATATATATGTAGAGAGAGAGAGAAAGAGAGAGAAAGAAAGAAAGAGAGAGAAAGAAAGAGAGAAAGAAAGATAGAGAAAGAAAGAGAGAGAAAGCGGGAAAGAACTATATGAATTAATTAAACACCATAAATAAAATCCAATGTCACAAACGAATAAGCTATTTTCAAAAGAACGTGTTTGCGCAAGATTATGCACATCTATGTGTAGTTGTTTCGGTGTGAGTGTGTGTGTGTGCGCGCGCGCGCTCGTGTGTGTGTGTGTGTGTGTGTGTGTGCGTGTGTGTGTGCCTACATACCTGTTGCTGGAATGGAAATGTTCAGTGCTTTCCATGTTTATAGAGAACTCTGTTAGAAAGCTTAACATCGTAAAATATTTTCATTAAAATTAATATCTATTTCCATCTTTATAGATATTTATTTCCATCTTTAATATAACAGGCCTTTCGTAAGACAGTGAGCCGGCAGAATCGTTAGCAAATTACCCCGAGATCGTCTTTTCTTTGTATCCTTTCGGATTCGATAAAATGAGTACCTGTTAAATACTGGTGTCGGTGTAACTGACTTAGCCCCTCCCCTGAACATGCTAGCCTTGTGCAAAAATTTGAAATCAATATATCAGGACTTTTGTTACAATGATTTTTATTAAAGTAAGTTCAGAGAATCGATCACTGTCGCACTTTATTTCACAGACAACAATTCGTACAGTATCGATATTTCGGTTACATTCTTATCCCACCGGCTTTCCTATTCTGCTTTACTGATCCATATTCTATCAATGTACATCTCTTATGTATCTACCTTTCTACCTTCCCATAATGGCAGCATCAAATATTTTGATTTAAATATAGGATTTTTAGAAACACGAATTCGAATCCAGAAGAAATATATGGCTCTATGTGTGTGTGTATGCATTTATATATTTTTCAATATATAGCTAATATTTCTTTCACTCATGCTTGTATTTCAAACTATTGTCTATTGTTTTAAAAGTAGAAGGTTATATTGAGGTGATGTAGGTCTAGATACACTATGCACGAATAAAAAAAAAAGACGACACTCAAGAGTGGAACGCCTTTGCTGGATCAGAGTTAATCATAGGCTAAACAGCAATCATTATACTCAACAACCTTGCAATCTACGCTAATATGACACGTTCAGAAAAGACAAAAATGCTAGGAATTACTGAGAGAACTTCGAGAACTTTCTCGGTACACATAGGAGAGAGTTAAGAATGTGAAACGACACAAACACATTTAAACCACTCAAAATCAGCACTTTCGGTCAACACAGGGAAACAACATTAGAGTACTTTTACGTACACGCTCGACCTTCAAGATAAAACAATCAGAACTCCCTCATGTCCACGCTTTATTGCATTTAAAACGGGATGGACATATTTTGTAAAGTAGTGCTGGGTACACTTGTTGGAAAAATGAAATTAAAAAATCGTCGAGGTCTTGATTAGAATGTCTTTGCTATTGATCTTCTCGATTAGAGAGACCTGGGGTTAAACACAAACAACATGTCTAGTGTACAAACCAACGATAGATCTTCCACACGGTTCCACAACCAGAAATAGCAGTCGATTTTTTTTCCAATCACAACCAACCTTTTTTAAAAAAGAAAAGTGGGAAACAAATTAGCTGCCGTAACCCTAGTTACATTATGTTTCTGAAGTCGGGATGTTCATCGTAGAAATGCTTTTGATCGTGGATCTTCAGGATCAGAGTTGACCTGAAACAAAACAATATCTCTCATGTACAAACAATGCAGTGAATCACCCACCAGTCCTACCTGAACCACCAGCTCTCCACTTTCAATTTGTCCTCAACAAATCACAAAGAACATAAATCTCCAAAGAACACAAAACACCTCATATTATCGCGGGTCTTTGTGCCAACAAAGCAACCTCTACGTCGATACACAACCTGCAAGAAACAGCAGCGGAACCCACCTCAGTTACATCATACTGTGTTAAAAGAAAAGATATATGTTTGTCCTAGGTTACGTAGAGAAAAGACGGGATGGTCACTATTGGAACATAGTTGACAACAGGTCTACTCGATCACGTTTGATCTTCGACTAAACAACAACAGCAACAATCGTTCTTTATATGTTCACTCGACTTGCTAGAAACAGCAGCTAGATAGCCCTCAAATCTCATCCATCCATCTTTAGAAATGAACACATTATATAACGTGAAGCCGCGTTGTCGGGACATGAGTCACGGCTGGAATAACTTTGATCATAGGCTTGTTCGAGCAGAGCGGAGCTGGCCTGTGGCTTACAAGGTACAACAACTGCAGCAACAGTAACAACAGCTGTATACTGATGCGTCAGTAATATACTGGTAATAAACCGAAGTAGACACGATAACATCAATAGTAACAAAGACGACATGAACGGTGAAAACGACAACAACAACACCAAAAAGGACAACATCACCACCAACAACAAAAGCGATAACAACAAGCAGTTAGTGTGAAGAAGAATCAATTCTGTACCTTAAAGTCCATTTAGTGTGTCTGTAAAGCAGAACCAGGCAATACGTGGAGAATAATGCTTTTCCTTGTGAGAACGTCTTGGAATGTGAAAAGGACGAGGATAACAAGATCTGTGGTAGTTTTTTCTCTCTCTCTGTCTCTCTCTCTATCTATCTCTCTATCTCTATCTCTATCTCTCTCTCTCTCCCTCTCCCTCTCTCCTCTCTTTCTCCTCTCTCCCGCTCTCACTCTGTGTGAATCTCTCTCTGTGAATGTGTATACATGCATTATACGTTTGTAAAATTAACTTGTGCTTCTTGTACATATATGCATGTATGTATGTATGTATGCGTGTATGTATGTATGTATGTATGTACGTGTATACGTACGTATGTATGTATGTATGTATATGTGATTGCATATTCGTGAGTTACTATGAAATTATGACTGTATATCTGTGTGTATAGATATTGTGTGTGTTAGTGTATGTGTATATACATGCGTGTATGTGTGTATTTGTGAGTCTATGTTTCTATGTGTGCATCTGAGTATAGTCGCGTATGTTTACAGATGTGTGTGTGTGTGCATGTATGCCAGGGTATGTATGTGTGACTATCTGTCAGTCTGTTTGTTTTGTGTGGGAAAATATATGTGCGTATGCCTGTGTGTTTCTATGTATGTGTACATAATGTGTAAGTATATATATATATATATATACATATATACATCCATCCATTCATACATACATACATATATATATATACAGGTCTCTCTCTCTCCCGCGCGCTCTCTCTCTCTCTACTCTCTCCCTCTCTCTCTACTCTCTCTCTCTCTACTCTCTCTCTCTCACTCGCATTCTCTCTTTATCTCTATCTCTCTCTTAAATATATATATATATATATATGTATGTATATAAAACACACAGAAACACAGAAACACAAGCATATATACGTACATAATACATGCATACATACATACATAAAAACATACTTACATACATACATACATACATACATACATACATACATGCATACATACATACATACATACATAATACATACATACATACATACATAAGCGCACACTTGCATGTATGTGTACGTATGTTTGTATGTTGTGCTTAGTTAAATATTAGCCAAACACAACTATGTGACCTTCAACCTCTGCCAAACCCCAGTTGACACTTCCTAATTGTAACTTGCTGATATCGTAACACATGACACAGTAGTAGGGGGTGTCCAATACTTCAGCCACAACTACCATCACAGCCACCACGACAAGCACCACTACTACCATGGCTACTAACTCCGCTAACAACATCACTACCACCACCACCACTGCTTTCCGCCGCAACAACCGACACTATTACCAACGTCACCATTATCAACCTGTATCTTTACCAAAGCTACTACCACCACCACCCTCACAGTTAACATCATTTCCACCATTACACCACAACCACGACAACTATTTTTTTTCAACACTACTGCCACCATTACGACAATTATTACTAACATCACCATCACTACTATTACTATCACTACTACCATTACTACTATTCCTACTACTACCACTACTACTACTGCTACTATTATCAACATCAACACTACCACCATAACCACCACAAGCACTATGATGGTCAACGGCACTACAGCTTCCGCCACCATCAGTGTTACCATCACCAACGACACCTATCAAGACAGTCTCTACTTGCTCACTCGATCTAGCGATAAATAGCCACCAAATCTCCCTTTAAATCATGTACGCTCCTGGAGAAAAAGGAAGAGCACCTCGGATGACACAATCGTAAATATACGGAAAGGCGGGATGGTCACGGTTGTTCGAGATTATGATCTGAGACGTGATCGATCAGTTTACTTCTGCTGCTCAATAACAACAATAATACCAATGACCTTGAGCTGCTAAAAATAGCGGACAAATATCCCTCAAATTATACATCACCATCTCAAAAGATAAAGGAAAACATACTTATAGATTAAAGTAATTCAAGGTAATACGAGGTCTGATCAATAAGTATCCGGACTGTTGCCATACTAAAAAAGCTAAAGCACGCAGAGTAAAGCTACTCGGCAAAGGTTTACCTTGAACTCTGCTGTGCATCCGCACTAAGTTCCAACGTTCTAGCTCACTTCTGCTGTTTACAGCGGTGCTTGGAAGGAAGGTGTGTAGTGTGTGATCGTCGCATTGACCATGATAGAGGAAATTGTCATAATGGCGGCTGTGGTAATAGTGGCGGAAAATTGCCATAGCGATACCTGCTCAGAGTCCTACGCAAAGTTGCAGAAAATATATGAAGTGTGTATGAGCCGCACACAAATGTACGAGTGGTTTGGATGTTTCCAAGATAGCCGAAAATATATCGATAGTGACGAACGTTCTGAGAGACCCACAGCCATCAAAACTGAAAAAACATCGCAGATGCACACGCAGCTGCTTGGGGAAATCGTCGAATCACCATCCGTGAGTTATCAGAGGATGTGCAGATTAGATACGGTTCAGTTCAGTCCATTATCACTGAAGATTTGGGCATGAAATGCGTGTCTGACAAGTTTGTGCAAAACAGCTTTCAGCTGATCAAAAAGACACTCGGGTTTCAGTTGCACAAGATCTCCTTGACTGTGTTGAAAACGATAAAAACCTTTTGAAAACCTTGCGTAGGCCTCTGAGCAGGTATCGCCAGGCTTTTGGCAAAACTTGATGCATATTCTCTGCTCAACGTTCTCTGTCATGGTCAATGCGACGATCACACTCAACACATCTTCCTTCCAAGCACTGCTGTAAACAGTGAAAGTGAGCTAGAAGTTAGAACTTAGAGCACAGGCACAGCAGAGTTCAAGGTCAATCTGTACCAAGTGGCTTTACTCTGCGTGCTTTAATTTCGTTACTATAGCAGCAGTCCGGATACTTATTGATCAGACCACTCTTTTGACTACACAAAGGACGAGATGGTAATACTTGGAATGGCATTGGTATTAGGTCTACTAGATCTGAGATGGTGTAGGGTTAAGCAGCAAAACAACAGCAACAACAAATACATATTTTACGTAACTCGGGCCGTCCAGAGCCTTGTGAGTAGATTTGGTAGACGGAAACAGAAAGGAACCCGTCAACGGCTGGCAAGGGAGACAGCTCCCTCCCTGTGACAAGCGAAATGGATTCCCTTGTCAACCGTTGGAAAAGTTCTTTCATGTGGATAAGAGTTTGTTTTTGTTTTTTGTTTACTCTTATTTCTATTGAACAATTTGGAAATCTACGTTTTAGACAAAAAAAATTTTTTTATATTTTCCGTTTATTCTAAGGCTAAAAATAGTTTCTTTTTGGGGTTACGCCCTTCAGAAGAATTAGACGGTACAAAGTAAACCATCGAACAAATGCTAACAAAAGGTAAAAGAAATATCAATGAATTCACAAAAGAGACAGAAAATGGAATAAATAAATAGGACCAGATTGACGACAATCACAGCATAAAAATGAATAAGGAAACATTCTTATAAAGAAAAAATAAAGGCGCATGCATGGTTCTGTGCAAGAAGCTTGCTTCCCAACCACCTGGCTTGGGGTTCAGACCCATTGCGTTGCACCTTGGAAAACTATCTTCTACTATAGCCTCATATTGACGAAAGCCTTTTGGGTGGATTTGGTAGACAGAAACTGAAAGAAGCCAGTCGTATATATACACACACACACACATCGTTGACCAAACACCATTCAATTTTTTTTTCTCCGTGTTTTTCTCCTTGTTTTCTCCGTATTCTTTCTGTTGACGAGCGTAGCTCGAAACGTTAAAGACTTTCTGTATTCCCGAGCGTCCAACTAATACGTGCTTTTGTTGTTTACACCACCTGTCCTCGTCTGTTGTTGTTTTTTTTTTCGTACATTCTCCCATATATATATATATATATATATATATACGCGCGCGTGTGTGTGCGTGTCAGTGTGTCTGTTCATTCCCCCACCACAGCATGACAACCGGTGATGGTATGTTTATCTCCCCGTAAGTTAAAGGTTCGGCGAAAAAGAAAATCGATAGAATAAGTGCCAGGTTTTAAAAACAAATATAAGTACTAAGATCAACAAATTCGATTGCAAATTCTTCAAGGCGATGCCCCAGCATGGCCGCAGCCTAATGACTGAAACAAGTAAATGATACAAGCTAAAATAGAAAGAATTGTAGAAAGAATTTAAGTACTCTTTATTCAAAACACTTGTAACCTCCTCATGTTTTGGTTGTTCTCACGTGTCGCAGTTGGAATGTCTACCAGGAGGATGAGCTTTAAGCCCTTCTCTTAGAACTCTTTAATAAAATATACTGATGTTTTTGTTATGTTTTGTTTTGCTTTGTTTTTGCTTTCTTTTGTCTCATTAGGTCCCAAGGACATGTATTCCCATGATAACCCCATACTGATTTGAGGGCTGGTATGACTGGAGCAATCTGATCTTGCATTTTAACTCTCATCCTCTGTTTTAAAGACGGCATCCATGGTACTGTATGTTTTCCCTCTTCCAATAAAGGAGATCTTACTCAAAATACCTCTCAGGTCTCTTTTCGAGTCTTTCTTTGGATGGAACGAGGGAATCATCCCATGACTTTGCCAAATCACTGCACAAGGTTTTTTTTCCCTGTCGTGACGCATGGTAGTAAGCTTGTACCTGTTTTGTGGGGAAAAGAGCATGTCAACCATTAGTTTTTGCAGCAAATGTATCATATGAAGAATGTTTTTTATGATTTCGAGAAAAACTTTGCTATAGATTTTATTTCTTGGTTTTATATCTTTTTTAGCGTCTATGTTCTTCAAGTTCAATTCGTCCAAATATATATTTATCAACGTCTCTGCCTCCTCCTCTCATTTTCTATAATTCGTCCACTCTACACCAAACGTCTTCGTAATCTCCCTCTTTAATAGTATTTTGCATATTTTCTGCGTCTCTTTGAGCCTTTATAGCTCATAAAGAAATTTGCTGTTGTTGCTTCTGCTGCTGCTAATGTTACTGCATTGCTGAATCGAAAGAGACCCTGACAAAATGTTGCTAAACCATTTCGTTATCTACCTTTAAAATCAGAACTCTAATTCCATCAGAGGTCAACTTTGAATCTAATATTTCCAGGTTCGATCAAATAAATAAAAATCAAACACTAGAAATCGGTATAATCGATTCTATCTTTCTATGCAACACCCAAACACAAATACTGCCACGTATTTCGTGTTTTCCTTTACTCTAATTATATATTCCAACATCCACCGCCTCTTTAAAATAACATAAAATTTCGAATGATGTTACTTAAAATGCCTGGGCTGTGGAAAGCAGTATTGATGTTGGCTTCGTGCCTATGTTCGAAAAAAATTATTATTGCCTTTACATGTCACTGTAAGGGTTAAGAAACGGAAGTCTTAATGGCTGTTGCCTTCAGGTTAGAAAAGTTCAAACAGAAATATTCTTTCCAAATAAAACGAGCGGTTCCAGGCGATGCTCATATCTATACTTTGTCAAGTGATACTTCTCTCTTAGATATTGCTTACTGCTTCGGGCGTAATGAAAACTTCAACAAGATTATACCTAAAGGCACCAATTATTCCTGTTTATTGTTTTCTTCTTCTTCTTCTTCTTCTTCTTCTTCTTCTTCTTCTTCTTCTTCTTCTTCTTCTTCTACTACTACTACTACTACTACTACCACTACTTTTCTTCTTCTTCTTCTTCTTCTTCTTCTTCTACTACTACTACTACTACTACTACTACTACCACTACTTTTCTTCTTCTTTATCTTCTTCTTCTTCTTCTTCTTCTTCTTCTTCTACTACTACTACTACTACTACTACTACCACTACTTTTCTTCTTCTTCTTCTTCTTCTTCTTCTTCTTCTACTACTACTACTACTACTACTACTACTACTACTACTACTACTTTTCTTCTTCTTCTTCTACTACTGCTACCACTTTTTTTTATCATCTTCATTATCTTGTATTAGTTGTAGTAATAGCTGCAGTATTCGTGAACGTCTTCGTCGTCGTCGTCGTCATCATCGTCGTCCTCATCGTCATAGTAGTAGTAGTAGTAGTAGTAGTAGTAGTAGTAGTAGTAGTAGTAGTAGTGGCAGCAGCAGCAGTAGCTGTTGTTGCTGTTATTCTAGCAGTTGTCTTCTTCTTCTTCTTCTTCTTCTTCTTCTTCTTCTTCTTCTTCTTCTTCTTCTGCTTCTTCTTCTTCTTCTTCTTCTTCTTCTTCTTCTTCTATTCTTCTCGTTGTTGTTTTTGTAATAGCAGCAGTAGTAGAGAGTTATTAACGTGCTTATCAAAGATCTGAATCATTCCGCAGTGTCTCCAAATAAATTTTAATCCGTTTTAAATTCTGGAGTTATTTCTCTTGCCTTCACCTTCTGCCCAAATAGGCTCAGTGGTTCGGGCGTCGGATTTACAATCGTGAGGTTGCGACGTCACTGGTGCCAAGCTGTATTGGCCTTTGCGTTTCCCTCGGACAACAGCAGCGGCGTGGAGAGAGGAGACCAAAGTGTGTCTTCACTTTTTATGTCGAACAATAACAAATAAAATACTGTTATTTGTTTATACCGTAGTGTTATTATGATTAATCCTTAATGTCTTTATCGTTTGATTGACCTCTTCTGGCTTTTCATTCATGTAATTTCCTCAGTTTCTTAATTGTTGTTACCTTTGTATTGCACTGTTGTACTGTACTTTCAACGTCTTGGTCCTTGAGGTTAAAAAAATTACTATTACTATTATTACTGGCGAGCTGGCAGAATCGGTAATGTGTCAGGCACAAACCTTTTTCAGCATTTCTTCTGGCTCCTTAAATTCAGAGTTCCAAGATTAACTTTGTTTTCATATTTTTGGGAGCCGACAAAATAAATACTAATAAAGTACTGGGATCGATGTAATCTAATTAAAATAGCTGGCTCTATACCAAAATTTGAAACAATTAATCTTCTTGCTGTTATTGTTGTTGTTTGCTATCATTATTACAGTTAGAAACGAAACGGGTGAGGAGGATTTGACCAGATAAATACACTGCTCATCCTTCAGCCGATAAATCTTCTACTCGTCCTTCAGCCGATAAATGTACTTTTGTCCACTCATTGGTGCTTTTTACCACGATCTAGACACACAAAAAATATTGCTTCTCTGTTCAATTATGAAAAGATGTCCGCTTTCTCTTCGCAGACATGGTAGCAGCTGTAAATTAGACTTCTTGTTGACAGTTGAAGTATGAATAATAAAATTTCCATTGATTTTGGTATAATTTTAAATCCTTCAACATGTCAGTTATTTGTATTTTAATGGGCTGTAAATTTTCTAACATTATTCAAAGTGATCGACTGAAGGACGATTAACAGATCCATCGATATGTGGCACTTAGAATAACTATAAGCAAAAGACGCGGCCGTCATCCAACTGCCTCTTATAATTCTCTGAAGTATTTATTCTTTTTTTTTTTTTTTACATGTTCTTAATTCGATGAGGTTTGTCAATGATGCATGTCCTCAGAGTACAACCAAATGAAGTGCTGTATGTTTTCAACATGTGTAGGCTTCAATATTTTCGTTTGCTTTTCTATTGTTATTAAAATATTCGGTATACCAGGGTCTAGTTGTAATAGTTTTAGCATACTATATA
>NC_069000.1:31209299-31210162 GCF_001194135.2 Octopus bimaculoides | reverse complement strand
GAGAGAGAGAGAGAGAGAGAGAGAGAGAGAGAGAGACAGACAGACAGACAGACAGACAAAGAGCAGTTTTATAGTGTTATGAATATGTATATATTGATGTGACGGTGGTACGTCACTTGCTCTGTCGTCTGAATCCCATGGTTAGGCTCTACTGTACCTTTCTAGCTCATTCCATGTTGACACCGATTGACATTCAATGACTGATACATTATTTTGTCGACCCCGAAAAGATAAAAAGAAACATTGACCTCAGTGCAATTTGAACTCAGAATGTGAAGAGGAGGAATGGATTCCACAGGGCAGTGAGACGCCCCTTAACGGTTCTGCCTATCCCCCGGCTTAATTTTTGCCATCATTTATTTCCGGTTTATCGACATCTCCAACGTCCAGAATCTTTGCCATTGGTCTATATTGAAAACCGTGCTTTACAGCCCTTTACGCTCTGAGTTAAAACCCTTCCGAAGTCACGGGATTTAAGGTTCAGTCCCACTGCACAACACATTGGGCAAGTATTTTCTACTATAACCCCCAGACCTGCCAATGCCATGAATGAATTTGGTAATCGGAAACTATGTGGAATCACGTCGTATATATATGTGTGCGAATGTATGTGTATGGGTGTGTGTCTGTGTGTATCATAGCGCTTGTGCTTATCCCACCCCCAGCGTTTGTGTTGGTTTGTTTACGTCTCCGTAATTTAACGGTTCCGTAGAAGAGACCTATAGAATAAGTACTAGACTTATAAACTAAGTAATGGAGTCGATTCGTTCGAATAAAACCCTCCAAGGCAGTGCCCCAACATGGCTGCAGTCCAATGACTGACACAGGTAGAAGATAAAGATTATATATATATATATATATAT
>NC_069000.1:31206287-31209186 GCF_001194135.2 Octopus bimaculoides | reverse complement strand
ATACACTCATACATATACACACCTACGTCTTTCTCATTAATTTTGAACCTATATGCACATATATATATGCATGTATGTATGTATGCATGTACGTGTGTGTGTGTGTGTGTGTGTGTGTAAGACTTTGTGTCTACGTTTGTTCCTCACCACCGCTTGACAACTGGTGTTGATATGTTTACCTCCCCGTATCTTAGCGGCTCGGCAGAAGACACCGATAGAATAAGTACCAGGTTTAAAAAACAAAACATATGTACTGGAGTCGATTCGTTCGACAAAAATTCATCACGGCAGTGCCCCAGCATGGCCGCGTTCTGATGACTGAAACAAATAAAAGATAAACGATAAAAGACACATGCTCACACACAAACGCACATCTAGACACACAAACGTTCCATTGAATCTAGGTTTTCAGTCAGCAAGACAAAAGTAGGCATTTGTCACAATATCTTCCTGAAGAGAAAAACACGGATCAATCCAAATAGTTTCTTTTACTTTAGAAATCACAACAGAAATTTAACATTTGTCTATAACTGTCCACCAATGCATTATGTTCATAGTCAGTGGGATCCAGAGCCTACTAAATCAAAATATTTGATTTACATAAATAACACGTTTCCCAAGGCTAATTCGATTAATAGATCAATGCGAGGGTATTTCGATGTGGCTCCATAATGTACTTTAGAAAAAAAACTAGGTTTCCAGCCGATGCGATATGTCTTATAAATTAGAATGCATTCAATGTTCAGAACAAGCTTGTAGTAGTAGTAGTAGTAGTAGTAGTAGTAGTAGTAGTAGTTTTGTTGTTGCGGCAATAGCAGCAGCAGTCAATACTATTGTGTTTCTCGTACACTTTAATTTTAGTAGTGTTAACTGAAAATTTGATTTATTTTAAGTACATTATAGTGTCTCAACACACGACGTAACGCGTCATTAATTTACTACAATATACATGTGTGTGTGTGTGTGTGTGTGTGTGTGTGTGTGTGTGTGTGTGTGTGTGAGTGTGTGTGTGAATTTATGTGTATATATGTATGTATGTATGTATATATATATATATATATATATATATATATATATATACGCACACACATACACACACACAGATATAAATATACATGCATATTGTTGGTGTGTATATGATGTGTGCCTATGTGTATATGTGTGTCCGTAGGTGTATGTGTACGACATAGATATTATATGTATATGTAAATAAATATGTGAGTATACGTGTTGCATTTGCGTTTATAACATATTTTTACTAAAAAAAAAACACGCTTGTATGCGTATCTTGCAGCAAATTTATTTTGATGCCGTAAGTGGGTTCTATTTTTATGACTCCCGCACATGCGCGGGAGATTTTGAAAAATTATAGCATATAAGCACAAGTCATGTAGTGCCTCGTGTTTATATGTTAATCTTGGCTTTTCCGCTGATGATAGATGTCCTTGCAAGATATTTTATTTTGCTAAATATAGCTTGAAACCATTGGTTCGGAAAATAGATGGTAAATGTTTTTAATTTTCATTCCCTTTCGAAATTATCCCTAATTTGTGGTGTGGAGTTTGACTGTTCCTTCTAGCAGGTTAGATGTCCTATTATGGACATCTCTAATGTTTTTAAATGTACACTGTATTTTTTATATATATATTTATATATATATATATAATCCACAGATGAGATCCAGAAATTTTCCTTAAAGACGATGAGTAGTGCTCATCCCCGATATGTTTACAGGGGATCGATTCCACAAGGTAAAGAAAGGCAAGGCTATAAGGGGATCAAGCTGAGCAGGTATAGAGGCAATTATGCGGATAAACAAATTAAACACACTAAAATATATTAAATATATTAAAGCGGTGGAAGAGAGGTGTTACCGTTCTTTTACCCCTTTAATGTCTCTGTCGTTTGTACTCGTGTAAGTTGCAAACAACTGGTTTCTGAGTTGCGTGAACGCCGTACCACCTCTTCATCCGACTTGATCCATGAAGACAGGACTTTCTTCAGATCTGACACATTTGAACTGGAGCGAGCAGAAACATTACTCTCTAAGATGAATGAGATAGGAAAATCAATGGGATTGGTGTCTGGACTTCAGGGAGGCCATAATGTCTTGTCCCAAAAACCGCTGTCAAATTGGATATGTCTGCCAGGGCACCGTCTGGAGTGAAGATGTAACTGTCTCCAAAAATTTCTGTGTCCCAGGGTAACACTTTCTCATCCAACAATTCCACATAAACTCCACTGTTGACCATGATGAAGATCAAGGGAGATTTAGACCCCTCAGATGCATCTACGGTCCACATCATGAGTGAAGCTGGCTTCTGACGAAGTAAATGACTCCTGCTACCTTCGGGCAAGTCTCCTGCATTATGTGGCATAAAGCCTGTCATTTTTTGCCTGTTGGTAACTGCCTCCACGGTGAAGATCTTCTCGTCGGACCAGATCAACACTTAGCGACGCGCTTCATCTCAGCTAACATGGTTTTACCCCTGTCGAGCCGTTTCTTCTTGGAAGCTGCTGAAATATAGATACCGGAATTGTTTCTTGTATGCAATTAACATTAAATTCTCTGTGCATTGACGATTTAGAAATATCAAGAGCTTTTGCACTTTTTCTTGCACTCCAGCGGGTATTTCAGCTCACTCACTTCTTCACAGCTTCAACAGTTTGTTTGGTACAAATTGATTCTTTCCTACCAGAGATTGGCTCGCTAGTGGTAGTAGTGGACTCCATATATCGTTTCCAGATATTGAACTCTGTTTTACAGCACACATTCAACTGATTTTTGGTTTGTTTGTTTGTTTATTTATTTGTTTTATATATATATATATATATGTGTGTATATGTATATATATATATATATATATATATATATATATATATATATATATATATATAT
>NC_069000.1:31202460-31203940 GCF_001194135.2 Octopus bimaculoides | reverse complement strand
TATATATATATATATATATATATATATATATATATGTATGTATGTATGTATGTATGTATGTATGTATATGTATATAGATGGTAAATGTTTTTATTTTTCATTCCCTTTCGAAACTATCCCTAATTGTGGTTTGGAGTTTGACTGCTCCTTCTAGCGGGTTAGATATCCTATTATGGACATCTCTCTTATGTGTTTAAATGTACACTATGTATTGCTATGAATAATATATAGTCTATTGACTAGTATTTTTCTTCTCGCTAGACCACTGGTAGCAAAAAGAATTTCTGAGTTTTATTTTTATTTTGCTACTCTGAGATTTATTAATAATGATATAATGATTTTTTGGCTAATTTCTGGAAGAAAATTGACATTTTTGTATTTGCTGCCGATAAGAAAACCGTACATGCACGGTTGATATGAAAAATTATAAAATATAAGTACGATGCATGTTTCTAAGTATTGTCTCGTATTTATGTGTTACTCCTGGCTTTCCTGCTGATGATAACTGGCCTAGCAAATCATTTCATTTTGCTGAAAATAGCTTGAAACCTTGGTTCAGGAAATAGATGGTAAGTGTTTTTATTTTTCAATCCCTTTCGAAATTATCCCTAATTGTGGTTTGGCACTTGACTGCTCTTTCTAGCAGGTTAGATGTCCTATTATGGACATTTCTCTTATGTGTTTAAATGTACACTGTATATATATTCCATAAATAACTTTCACATCGTTAGCAGAAAAACACACGCATAATTAAACGGTCACACAAACATATGTGTGTGTGTGTTTCCAAGACTTTTATGTATTTATATCATAAAAACATCAACAACTACGTACACAACACAACACACACACACACACTACACACACACACTACACACACACACTACACACACACACTACACACACACACACACTCTATACACACACACTCTATACACACACGTACTTGCAGACTGCCATTCTCTAATCCTTTTAGTAGTGTCAACTTGGAGATTAACGCTTAATTCATTTTAAATCTTTGTCTATTATATTAAGCGAAGGCACATTACTTTATTTCCACACATTTCTATCTTATCAGTGACATTTTATGTGTAGGGAATAAAAACTGAAAGTTCAACAGAGAGAAAAGAGACGTCGAGGGTGCCTCGGAGTGTGTCTGTGCGTATTTGTGTCTATAGGTGTTGCTACGCAATGAATGTAAGTTGTGTGGTATTAGTTTACCATAAAAACATTCAACTGTTAAAATACTAGTCTTGGAGATTTACAATTAGATTGAATATGTCAACAACGTAGAATACCATTGTAAAAGCGCATATCTTCGCATGTAAACTGTATTCTAAGTTCTTCGTGGGAGAGACAATCATGAATATCTCTATCTCTTTATGTATATTTGTTTAATTATATATATGCATATATATATATATACTCATTTATTTATCTATTAATGTATATATATATATATATATATATATATATATAT
>NC_069000.1:31197453-31200520 GCF_001194135.2 Octopus bimaculoides | reverse complement strand
AAACATATTAGACACATAAGATACATTAGATATATTAAATATGTTAAACATAATAGTTTGGGTATGAAATACAAAATATGGATATATATATATATGTGTGTGTGTGTGTGTGTGTGTGTGTGTGTGTGTGTGTGTGTGTGTATGCTAAATGAGAGAAAGCAAAAGGTGGAGACTTTCAGATGATGAATTTTTTTAAGTATAAATATATAGACATTCATATTAATTGGTCCAACGTACACAGGAAAGTGACTTACAGGTGCAGCCTTGGTTGTGTGGTAAGAAGCCTGCTACTCTACCCCATGATCCCGGGTTCAGTCCCACTGCGTTGTACCTTGGGCATGTGTCTTGTACTATAGCCTCGGGAAAGCCAAACTTTTGTGAGTGAATTTGGTAGGCGGAAACTGAAAGAAGCTTGTCGTATAAATATGTGTACGTGTGTGTGTGTGTGTTTTTGTGTCGTTGTGCTTGTGTTTGTCTCCCACCATCGCTTGACAATCGGTGTTGGTGCGTTTATGTCAAAGTAATCCAGCGGTTCGGCAAAAAAGGTACGATAGAATAAGTAGCAGCCTTAGCGAAAAAATGAAGTACGTGAATCGATTCATCGACTAAAAATTCTTTAAGGCGGTACCTCAGCATGGTCGCAGTCAAATGACTAAAGTAAGTCAAAGATAAAAGATATATATATACATAAAATAAGGATAAAAAATCACGTCAATGATTATTATCAGGTAGTCAGCATCGAAATAAGCAATTTATCTCTGTGTGTGTGTGTATATGTGTCTGTGTGTGTGTGTGTGTCTGTGTGTGTGTGTGTTTGTGTCTCTCTGTGTGTGCGTGTGTGTGTGTATGGGGGAGTGGAATAGGTAAAACGCATGCTACATATGTTTCTTAGCTAGGTGAACCTCTTGATGCAATAGTTATGCAATGAGCTAAGCTCAACTGAGCTAAGCTCAACTGAGCTAATCATCAGTCTGGACTTACCTTACACACATACACGCAGAAAGTCATACGAATGACTGAGAGAGAGAGAGAGAGAGAGTGACTGTGTATGTGTGCGCGTCCGTATGTGTGTACATGTGTGTGTGCGTGTGTATATGTACATATGTGTGCGCGCATACGTGTGTGTACATGTCTTTTCTTTGTCCTCCATCGCTTAACAGCCGTTGTTGATTTGTTTATATCTCTGTGACATGATATGACAGTTGGTCAAAATTAACCGATGAATAAGTATTTACATCGGAACCATTTAAAGTACTGATATACTCAAAAATAGTTGTCTATAAATTAAGACTTTCAAAACATAAGTACTGGATTCGTTTTTATCTACTAAGTTCTTCAAAGCTCCAGCATGGCCACAACCCAATGACTGAAACAAGCGAAAGAATATAATCGAACAAATTTAAACGTAAAAAGAGATCCACAGAATATTATAATCCAAAGGGTAGCTTATCATATCAACACCTAAAGTTGAACTTTTAACATTTATTGGCGCAGGCTAAGCTGTCTGATAAGAAGCTTGCTTCCCAACCACATAGTTCCGGTTTCGTCCCACTGCGTAGCACCTTGGGCCTCGGTCCGATCAAACGCTTGTGAGTGGATTTGGTGAACGAAAGCTGAAAGAAGCTCGTCGTATTTATACGTGTGTGTGTGTGTGTGTGCGCGCGACTTTGTGTCTGTTTGTTCACCCACCTCCAGCCACTATTTGAGAACCAGTATTGATGTATTTACGTCCCAGTAACTTAGCGGTTCGGCAAAAGAGACTGATAGAATAAGTACCAGGCTTACATCAACTGAGGTTGATTCATTCAACTAAAGATTCTTCAAGGCGGTGCCCCAGAATGGCCGCAGTCCTAATGACTGCAACAAGTAAAAGATAAAAGATTTCCTGGAGCCACAAATACTACCAGCGTCTCAATCAAAATAATTTTGGTTTCAAATTTCGACACAAGACAAGAAATTTTGGAGAGAGGTAAGTTGATTGCATCGATTCCACTACTCAACTGGTACTTAGGAGGTATGTTGAAAAGTTCCTGGCTTTAGGTAAAAGAAAATACAGAAAGATCAGTCAATTCTGATTTTATTCAACATATTCTCCTCTCTGATTCACACACTTACTGCAGCAATCCTTCAGTTTTTCTAAGCCTTGTAAAAGAGCTCGGAAAGTATGGCCTCCAGCCGGACTTTTCACAAGACCCTTAAGGCCAGGAACTTTTCAGCAGCCACTGCTCGTATCTTATTGACCTCGAAAGGGTGAAAGGCAAAGTCGACCTGGGCGGAATCTTAACTCAGAACGTGAAGCCAGGCGAAATACCGCTAAGCATTACGGCCGGCGTGCTAAGAATTCTGCCAGCTCACCACCTCTTCGACCAAAATAGTATTAAGCTTTTGTACTGCCCTACATCTAATTTTGCACAAACATTGACTAATCTAAATTATTAACATAATCTTACAACCTAAATACACAACTTTAGTTTCATAGACAATGATTGCTCCAAGAATTGCTTTACTGTGCCATTGTCAACATAAATTCTTCAACGACCTATATCGGTTAACGTCAATTCATTTAAAACTGTGCATATTATTAACATACTTTCACTTTCAGGTTTAATGCCATTTTTATTTTGTCACCTCTTTATTCTATTTTTTGAATTGTCTCATATTCTGGTTCTCCTTAATATTGTATCATTTACTTTTCTGCAGTGACACTTACATTCCACACATAACTATTTCATATGATATAAGCTTTTTTAAGATATACATTTAAAAAAAATCTCTGTTTCATATTCATCTCACATGTGTATATTAACATTCATCTCATACAGATAGATAGATAGATAGATAGATAGATAGATAGATAGATAGATAGATAGATAGATAGATAGATAGATAGATAGATAGATAGATATGTTTTTATTATAGCCACACAGGGCTGAACACAGAAATTGGACGAAATACAAGCGTAGAGTTTTTCATTTTCGAGGTGGGCTGGGTGGGACACACAAAGAAAAGTCAAATCAATAGGGATTGTAATCGTTGGGGTGTACAGATAGATAGATAGATAGATAAA
>NC_069000.1:31196039-31197179 GCF_001194135.2 Octopus bimaculoides | reverse complement strand
GTGTGTGTGTGTGTGTGTGTGTGTGTGTGTGTGTGTGTGTGTGTGTGCGCGTGTGTGTGCGCGTGCTTGTGTATGTCAACCGGTATTGGTTCGTTTATACATCCGTAACGTAATGGTTTGGAAAAGAGACCGATAGTATAGGTACCAGACTATCATAGTAAGTACTGGTGCCGACTTCTTCGATTAAAACCCTTCAGGAACGTGCCCCAGTATGGTCGTGCTCTAATGACTTAAACGAGTAAAGGGTAAACCATACAGTTCGCGGAGCACCAAAAACTAAATTAACAAAACCAGTTTGTGAATCATTGATTTCTTGTTTACTTACCTTGAGGCCATTTTCAGTCTTTTGTACACTGAATCAAGGGTAATCTTACTCTTTTAATTCTAAATTATTTTAGTTATTTCTTATATTGCTATATATATATTTTTTAAATACCAAAGTCAGTTATGTCATTGCAACTATTGTAATACAATTGTCACAATTTAATGTATTTTTAAATAGCATTTAATCGTTGTTTATATGAAATGCAATAAGAATTTATGTGGAGTTAATGTTTTATTTGAATCAAAGCACAACGTTAATGCTACGTATATTGTTATATTACTAGAGAATATGCCGGAATCGAATAGATAATATTACTTTCCGTTATTAGGTCGTCCTAAGGCGTCGAGCTGGTAGGAGGCGGGTAAGTCGATTATATCGATCCCAGTGCTCAAATGGTACTTATTTTATCGACCCCGAAACGACGAATGGAAAATGAGCCTCGGTGAAATTCGTACTCAGATCGTAAAGCCAGAAGCAATACCGCTAAATATTTTGCCTGACCTGCTAACGATTCAACAAGCTCACCGCCTTTATAAATGAATTAACAGTGGTTTCAGAATTTTGGCTCAAGGCCAGCAATTTGGGTGAGTGGGAAGTCGATTACAGCGATCGCAATGCTCAACTAGTATTTATTTTATCGACCACGAAAGGATGAAGGTAAGGTCGACCCCGGTGACATATGAACGCAGAACGTATAGTCGGAAGAAATGCTGTAAAGCAAAGGTGCCAGGCAGACGACTGAACTCGGAACCATATCGTTAGTGATATCTAATTTGTAGTATTGCGGTGTTACGTGTTTTTCGTAAAACGAAAAG
>NC_069000.1:31194842-31195515 GCF_001194135.2 Octopus bimaculoides | reverse complement strand
TGTGTGTGTGTGTGTATGTGTGTGTCTGTGTGTCTGTGTGTGTGTGTGTGTGTGCGTCAATGTCTGTAAGTGTGCAGCAACTCTAAGACCTCCACTACCAACGCGAGCATCAACGAGTCTACGTGAGATACCTTGTATGGTTGCTTTACCTGCTAGAAATGGAAACTAAATCTTTCGTAATACAATCGAATGTCTTACTAGGAGAAGAAGATACATTAAAAGGGCGAGTTGGTCACATTCGGAAAAGATTTTCAACATAGAACTGCTCCAAAATAGCTAGTCTGGGGCAAAATTACAACAAATATAACTCCAAACATCACAGTTGTCCGTATCACTACCACAAACTGCAGCAACAATATATATGACAAATACCACACTCTCGTTTTTGAATGTCGTTTTATGTGTTTGACAAAAGACACTCGGTGCTTATAAAGAGGCGTCGGGTTCGTCCTATTATTAAACTACATAAAAGAACGCACCTACTTCATAACTAACAAGGTGACGGCCTTAGCAGAAACGAAAGGTGGTGGTGTTGGTATCTATCTATTTGTCTCTCTATCTATCTGTCTGTCTGTCTGTCTGTCCGTCCGTCTGTCTATCTGTCTGTCTGGTGGCGGTGGTGGTGGTGCTGCTGCTGTTGCTGGTGGTGCTGCTGCTGGTGGTGGCGGCGGCG
>NC_069000.1:31194342-31194776 GCF_001194135.2 Octopus bimaculoides | reverse complement strand
GGTGGTGGTGGTGGTGGTGGCGTAGACTGTGACTGCGGCGGCTGTGGTGGTAACATTAGCATTGCTATTGTCAATGATTAGCCCCAAGTCAGATCCATTCGAGTACATCTTTATAATGAGTTTATAATATAGTAATAAAGTGCTTGTGCATCTGTGTGTGCATGTGTAGTGTAGTGTGTGTGTGTGTGTGATTGTATAGGTGCATTTGCGTAAATGTAAATGTATGCAGAAAATACAAATACGTGTACCGAATACACATATATAATAGTATTTATATTCTATCTCATAAGTTCGTTAATTAAATCTGTTAATATTTAGTACCCACTCAATACTTTGCATACTCCGGACGTATGTGTGTGTATAGATAGATAGATAGATAGATAGATAGATAGATAGATAGATAGATAGATAGATAGATAGATAGATAGATACGC
>NC_069000.1:31191754-31194332 GCF_001194135.2 Octopus bimaculoides | reverse complement strand
ATAGATAGATAGATAGATAGATACGCGTGCATGCATGTGTGTGTGTGTGTGTGTCTGCATACATGTATACAGGTGAAGTATTTGTGGCGTGTGCATGTGTACGAAATTGCATGTATACAAATACATGAGGGTAGGTTGACTATGATGGAGTGATGCTACAGCTACGAAAGCCTGCATGTATTGGTTTCAACACATTTTATTAATAACTACATTGTTTCCTTCCAGCTAAATTCCCAGGAGACTGTTAAAAAGAAAATCTTCAGAAATAACTAGTAGTGACTTCTCTTGAAAATGAACAAAATTTAGTATCGTACTGTTATCAATTACCTGCAGATAAACCGTTTACTCCCAAGGACATTCATGCTAATGTGGTTGCTACATTAGATGATGACGCTCCAGTTTTATTACCAGTGCAAAAATGGGCAGCAGAATTTAGGAGGAGAACCCTTGAAAATGACCCAAAGTCTGAGATCCTGAAACTGTTACTACAGAGGAAAATATTGTGTTCACCACGTGATAATGGATGACAGACGATTGACTATAAATCAAATAGCCAATGCCATTTGCATATCCCGTAAGAAAGTTGAGGATATTCAGCGCAATGAACTTGGCATGACAAAGGTTTCCGCTCGGTGGGTGTTACGTCTTCTGACACCTAATCAAAAGTGCACCAGGCTTGATCACATCACTGGAAAATCTGACATTGCTTGAGACAAGTTCAGTTGGTTTCCTGCAATGTTTCTAGACTGAGAATGAGTGTTGAGTTCATCACTGTGAGCCAGAAACAAAGAGACAATCCATGCAGTGGAAACACATCTCCCCACTTGTTCCACAGAAGGCCGAGGTCGTTTCTGAATGGAAGGTGATGGCTTTGGTTTTTGGGGGATGCAAAAGGCGTTGTGTTTATTGGCCATCTTCAAAAGGGCTACGCTATCAATGGGGAGTACTAAGCCAACTTGCTAAGGCAGTTACAAAAAGACTATCAAGAGCAAACGTCGTGTTTGGTCAGGGCAATGATCCAGCACACATTGGTTTCAATGGCTGTTTTGTGTGACTGTGACTTTGGACTGGTTGATCACCCTCCCTATTCTCCTGATCTGGCCCCCATCTGACAATGATCTGTTATCCAACAGAAAAGAAACTAGTACCGCAGTGATGATGACTTTCTTGACCAACAGGGTGAAAGCTGATTATATATCATATGTCCGTATGTATATTAGTGTGTATACATATACAGATATATATATAATATAAATAATATATATATATGTGCATATATACCTACGTATATGTACATGCATCTATACGTCTATGAGTGGTTGTGTGGTAAGTAGCTTGTTTACCAACCACATGGTCCCGGGTTCAGTCCCACTGCGTGGCATCTTGGGCAAATGTCTTCTACTATAGCCTCGGGCCGACCAAAGCCTTGTGAGTGGATTTGGTAGACGGAAACTGAAAGAAGTCTGTCGTATATATGTATGTGTGTATGTATTTGTATGTCTGTGTTTGTCCCCGCAACATCGCTTAACAACCGATGCTGGTGTGTTTATGTCCCCGTAACTTAGCGGTTCGGCAAAAGAGACCGATAGAATAAGTACTAGGCTTCCAAAGAATAAGTCCTGGGGTCGATTTGCTCGACTAAAGGCGGTGCTCCAGCATGGCCGCAGTCAAATGACTGAAACAAGTAAAAGAGTATATATATATATATATATATATATATATATGCATATGTGGGTACAGGACGTCACGAAACATGTACAAGAAAAAAATACGAACCACGAGTACATGAAACATGAACTATTCTTTCGAACAACGAAAGACACAAATGGGAAGCAAAACAAACAACATAAAAAACGATTTTTCATCAGTTGTTGGCTGTTTTTCTAGTCTCGCATTTCGAACACTTAACAACAATATACGCTTTCGATAAAGCAGTTGTACTGCAAAGCAAATTATATGAAGTTTGGGATTTTGCGGAGGGTCAAAATTGGTAACACAAACAGGAGAGTGAAAACAAACAGGAAGGTCTGCTGCGCCTAAACGAGGTTGTGATGGCGAACGCGAAAATCAATCACATATATGTGCGTGTGTGTACGTGTGTGTGTGAGTGTGTATGTAGGTACATATAGATATCTATATATGTATACAGATATTATTATAAAATCTGGTAATTAGTCATATATTAATTAATATCGATTAATTATCAGGAGGCTAGCGCATCTAAAGAATCAAAGAGATTCAGAAATATTATCTGCAATCTCAGGGGATTAAGGTACATTTTAAAAAATAACGTCGACCACTAACGTGCGCTAGAAATAGATCGCATCTTGTGTCTATTAAGACCTAAATTGATCTCAACATGAAATATAGCAGCATATCAAAAACGTGAGCGGGCAAGACATTTAAAATCACCTAAAAAAGCATTATTAAACAGGAACTAGTTTCGGATTTAACAAATTCTTACCATTTGTCTATTCCTCATCAGCCTGATTTGTAATGTAACCGGAATCATCAGAATCGTATACAGAGTTGCCCACCGCCATGGATGCACGTGCATATGGTTCTGCTAATTACAGCT
>NC_069000.1:31190820-31191703 GCF_001194135.2 Octopus bimaculoides | reverse complement strand
CGGTATACGATTCTGATGATTCCGGTTACATTACAAATCAGGCTGAAGAGGAATAGACAAAGGGTAAGAATTTGTTAAATCCGAAACCGATCCCTGTTTAAGAATGCTTTTTTAGGTGATTTTAAATGTCTTGCCCGCTCACGTTTTGGTATGCTGCTATATTTCATGTTGAGAACATTTTAGGTCTTAATAGACACAAGATGTGATCTATTTCTAGCGCATTAATTGTCCACGTTAGTGGTCGACGTTATTTTTTAATATGTAGATAGATAGATAGATAGATAGATAGATAGATAGATAGATAGATAGATAGATAGATAGATAGATATTATAATACAAATACGATTATTAAACTTTATTTTATCTATTTTTATTTTATTTTATTTTTTTTTTGTATTTTGCAATAATTTTATCGTAAGTTTTAACTCGATAACCAACGTTCCAAGACTTTGTCAACCACATCATCAGAGTATGAAATCTTTGACTTCTCACTCCACTCAGCTTGATTTTTTTTGTTTTGTTTTGTTTTTTATATAAATTATGCAATGCTAAATGCTTGTCTATGAAAGCGTTTACCTGGTCTTTCAATCATGCACAAATGAGAACATGCGAACTTGTAGCACAATTTCACTCATCCGTGCATACGTTTGACCGTCTGCATTTAATCATGTCTATGCTCCAACAGAATGTTTGTGCGTGTTCTGACGTGTATGTGACTAATGCTGTTGACAAGGTTCTTGTTGTGATTACCAACCAGGCCAACACAAATACCACACACTTTTACGGATCTTTTCTAGCCAAAATTTTCTCCAACCTTTCCTCTCTCTCTCTCTCTCTCTCTCTCTCTCTCTCTCTCTATCTATCTATCTATCTATCTATCTAT
>NC_069000.1:31189410-31190472 GCF_001194135.2 Octopus bimaculoides | reverse complement strand
ATATATATATGTATATATATATATATATATATATATATATTATTTAGCAGAAGTAACGGAGTGCCTCAATTTCTGAGAGTTTCGTACGTTGCCACTTAATAAACTAGAGAGCTGTTTTCACATCGTCTGAAGGTGGATATAACTTATATAATTCAAAAGTTTGTGTTGTATGGTATTCGATAAACCTGTATTTGGGTGTGTCGTCTGCGCGCGCGCGTGTGTGTGTGCGCGCGTGTGTGTTTCTTTCTCAGTCAGCGTATTCAGCAAGATAATTGCCTTACCCTATCTCCAGTAGACAAGAAACCATGACACATGCGAAAAGCATATTTTATGGCCTAGATAGCTTGTATTAATTAAGCAAAATGAAACAAAAATGAGCTGTCAGTGACATGTATTTGAACAACATATACTAATACATGTGTAACAAATATCATACAATGTACATTTTGATTTATTCAGTTTTTCTCCACCTCTCAAGGATATATTATAATTAACGAATGTTAATGGTGACCAGCGCCATGTTCACATACGTATAACATACAGGCCCTCAACGTTCTCCCACTAACAAATACGTAAGCATGCATACGCTCATATATATATTTACGGGAGTAACGTGACCAGAGAGCGAAAAACACCAGATAGGCGAGAAAAAAAGAGATATGGGTAAGGAAGGAGAGAATTTGGGCGAGGTTGAAGGCGAAACAGAATACGAACGATAAAGGATGAATTAACTCGAAGCAGAGGGAATGGTCAGTAAAAGTGTGTGGTGTTTGCATTGGCCTGGTCAGTAATCGCTACAAGAACTTTATCAACAGCATTAGACGCACACACGTCACAACACACACAAACACTTTGCAGGAACGTAGACGGAATTATAAACATATGGTCACACGTAATTATGGACAAAGAAAGTCGTGCAACTAGTTCGCATGTTCTCACTTTTGCACAGGTATGTACACATACATACATATATACATACAGATTTACATACATATTTGCATAAACACACACATACACACACGCATATATATATATATATATATATATATATATATATATATA
>NC_069000.1:31184824-31186549 GCF_001194135.2 Octopus bimaculoides | reverse complement strand
TATGTATGTATGTATGCATGCATGTATGTATGTATGTATGTATGTTTCTATGTATGTATGTTTCTATGTATGAATTAATTGCACATACAGAACAAGGCACACATCTTTATATGACCTTACGTATGTACATCGTTACACACACACACGCGCAAGTACGCATTTAATTACATCGTTCAATATAAAGCTCTATCTTATTGCTTCAATGTCACGATAGTGGTCGTATCTTTGCGAGGAGCTAATTAAATTATGTATACAATCGATCACCCAAATGTACTGGAAGCAATGTAATCGATATATGCAGATTTCAAACTAAACGTATCTTGTATCTTCGACTAATTTTCGTCATTGGACTGCAGCATCGCTGGAGCACCGCATAAAACTGCTTAGTCAAAGAAATCGACTCCAGTACATTTAAATGTTGTACTTGTTTCAACAAATTCTTTTGACAAACTGTTAAGTTACGTAAGCAAACCTGCACCGAGTGGCAAACGGAGGAGCGGCCAAACACACATATACGCATATACACGACGGGTTTCTGCACAGTTTCTATCTCCCAAATTCACTAGCAATTTATTGGTCTGCGCGCAATTATAAGTAGAAAACAGTTGCCAAAAGTGCCGCACAGCGGGACGCAAATCACAAGGTTGTAAAACTTCTTAACCACCCACCCATACCTACGACTACACACACATTGATACACACACAAATACACATGTATACAGACATAGAAACAAACACACATACGCACACACACGCACACACACACATGCATACACGCATATCGTCTCCATCATATTAATCAGAAGTTTTCTTATTAGAACCATTGCATAAACCGAGGACATTGCTTTAAAAAAGCTCCTACTGTCTTCATATCTTAGAGCACTCATTTCTGAGGCAAATATTGCAATGAGGAAAATAAAAGTTTTAGACAGCCCGACAATGGTTCCCAATAGGTGCTTCGGACCAGGAGCACTTTCTAACAAAACCATCAATGGTCTATCAAAGCATTGACAAACTTAGTACTATTTCCGCTTTTAATAGAGAAAGGCGAATGCACACCCCATTACATGGTGAACACATACATTTTCTTGTTTGGTGAATTTCATTTCAATCTGTGTTGGAGATTGTAAATAAGTTGATAAAATTTTTGAAGCGTAATTATAATTTCATTGAATACAAGTGATATTGTACTGAATTTAAAATTTAATTGGATAAATCTATTTGTTTATCGAAAGGTGAGAAAAAAAAAGCAAGAAAAAAAACTACTTCATCCGTTTTCGAAATTATACATATATGCGGCTTCTCTCTGCCAGGATTTTCATATTACACACACACGTGGATGTTTAAAAACAAATTTATGTCTCTCTCTCTCTCTCTCTCTCTCTCTCTCTCTCTCTCTCTCTCTCTCTCTCTCTCTCTCTCTCTCTCTCTCTCTCTATCTATCTATCTACATAACTATCCCTCTGTCTCTGTGTCTCTGTCTATCTGTCTGCTCTTTTTCGCTTTCTCTCCCTGTATATATACAGTAAGTTTGTCATATATATATATGTATACATATATAGATAAAACTTACTTGGAAAAGGATGCGTGGCGTTCGATCATATAATAATATAAATAATATAAAAATATATGCATATATCCATACATATATGTACATACCTACATATATATACATGCATATATACATGCATATATGGGTATATGACATAATAAAAAAACGTTAAA
>NC_069000.1:31183786-31184569 GCF_001194135.2 Octopus bimaculoides | reverse complement strand
TAAACTCTGCGTGCTTCAGCTTCGTTACCATGGTAACAGTCCGGATACTTATTGATCTATCTATCTATCTATCTATCTATCTATCTATCTATCTATCTATCTATCTATCTATCTATCTATCTACACACACACGTGTACAAAAGATATCTATATATATATATATGGTTTTATACAGTTCTGTACATAGATACAGTGGAGGCGCAATGGCCTAGTGGTTAGGGTAGCGGACTCGCGATCGTAAGATCGAGGTTTCGATTCCCACTCCTAATGCTCCACGAGGCTCCAGTAGGGGGTGGTGGCGAACCCTGCTGTACTCTTCCACCACAACTTTCTCTCACTCTTTCTTCCTGCTTCTATCGTACCTGTATTTCAAAGGGCCAGCCTTGTCACACTGTGTCACGCTGAATCTCCCCGAGAACTACGTTAAGGGTACACGTGTCTGTGGAGTGCTCAGCCACTTGCACGTTAATTTCACTAGCAGGCTGTTCCCTTGATCGGATCAACTGGAACTCTCGACGGCGTAAGAGACGGAGTGCCAACAACAACATAGATACATCTATCCAATCACTCCTATATATACATGGACATACACGTGTCTCTCTTTTTCTCTCTCATCCATGCATCCATACACCTATCTATCTATCTATCTATCTATCTATCTATCTATCTATCTATCTATCTATCTATCTATCTATCTATCAATCAATCTATCTATCTATCTATATACATACATACATACACGCACGCACACACACACACACACACACACACACACACACACAC
>NC_069000.1:31181274-31183367 GCF_001194135.2 Octopus bimaculoides | reverse complement strand
CCCCAGTGCTTAACTGGTGGTATTTATTTTATTAATCGCGAAAGGATGAAACACAAAGTTGAGCCCGGTGACATTTGAAAGCAAAAGGTTAAGACAAACGAAATGCGGCTCTGCATTGTGACAGAGGTAATGATGATTCTCTTAGATCGCTGCTTTATTGAGCTCTTATATCAACTCTCTCTCTCTCTCTCTCTTTCTCTCTGTTACTTTGATTGTTTCCCCCTCTCTCTCTCTGCTATGTAAACCAACTGACAAACATTTGCATCGGCTATTATTAAATGTGAGCGCACCTACGTTTGAGTGTCACTCTAGAAGGTAAATATATTCCTTCCTTCCTGAATGGAGTTAACTGAAAACATGATTTGACACGTCAATTAACGTTGTGTAAAATGGTTATTAATTTTAATTGAGACAAATGCATGAACATGCAAATGTGCACTGACATCTGCTCCTTTACTTCTTCCTACCAACCGTTTGTTAAGGTTATCGAACTATTTTAGCTATAACTGCACCCCCTGTGTATGTGTGTGTGTGTATGCGTGTGTACGTGTTTGTACGTGTGTATATGTAAGCGTGTATCATGTTTTTGCCGTCTATCCACTACGTAGCTTTTATAATCTTTACCTTCCTCCCACCTCTGCTTTTTAAATTTCAGCATTCTTTTATCAACTCTTACTCTCACTGTAACCCACTATTTACAGTCTCTCCACCTCTCTCTATGTGACATAAAATGCTTAGACATGTACATCGGCTATCATCATACCGAGAAAATCACAGAATATATATAGTTAATATGGTGCATAGAATTAGAGTAATGGAGTTAAAGAAAGTCACACTAGTGTAAATTTAGAAATAAGGTTTATGCGGAAACAAATCAATGTTAAAACAAGAAAAGTAGATTACATTTATTAACGATAGAGGCAGTATTACTACCAAGAAGTAATATTTATTCCCACTGAAACATGGATGTTCTGTAAGAACAAGCTATACTGCGGTAGTTGCTATGAGAGAAACTCTCACATTGGTGTTTGGTGTCAAATGCACTTTTGTTTATATCTTTAGCAGGGAGATAAATCCCCGTCACCTCCAGCATTGAGACCACCAGATCACGTGATTCCGACCTTCCTTGGTCTTGTTAATGATGGACGCTTTACTGCTATAGACAGAAGCGAATCAACCCCACCGGAGTTATATAGAATAACAGTGCTGGAACAAGTTCCCTTGTCGTAACCAGTCAATGACCCTGCAGATTATATGCTAGATTATACGTAGATTATATGTAGATTGTATTTAGATTATATGTTTTCATTGCGTATTTTAATACTTCGGGTTTTAAAATCTTCTAGAAAATAAAACCTGTCTCACCTACAAAGATCAGAGTAACTAATCGGTTATTTTGATTAACATTGCGGATCAAGGAATATAGTTTCTTTATGTTGTTTGTCTTGAGTCAGTTACTCTCGGTGCCTCCAAAAGGGATTAATGTGGGTGTCTGCCTGGCCACTTGACCCAAGGGAATGGGACATATCTCCCTGACATCCTTATTCACCGCAATAAAGAAGGAAAAGCATGCTGGACAATATAGGACCTTAACATACAATAAGTTGGAATGTTTAAGGACCGGACACCATTAGTGATAAGTCTATTACAACAGCATTGGTCATATGCTAAAAAAACAAGACTGATTTGTTAAAATGGAATATGAAAAACATCCTGTAGAGCTAGGGTTGCGATATCGGGGTCTGAGAAAAAAATTAACAAGAAGAATATCCATTGAGAATATATTGACTGTAATTAGTTTGAATAATTATAAAGGGAAGTATACCTGTACATGCCGTCGCATGGCTACAGAAAATATTCCAGAATCGTCATAATCAATAAGCTCATCAACGCGTAATTAATAGATTTCAATAAATTAATATCTATAAAAAAAATTTTTCTGACATCTCGTTTCTTATTGCTCTTGTCGATGTTGATATTAATGTTGTTGACGTCGCTGCTTCTTCTTCTTCTTCTTCTTCTTCTTCTTTTTCTTCTTCTTCTTCTTCTTCTTCTTCTTCTTCTTCTTCTTCTTCTTCTTCTTCTTCTTCTTC
>NC_069000.1:31177534-31180644 GCF_001194135.2 Octopus bimaculoides | reverse complement strand
CCTCTTCTTCTTCTTCTTCTTCTTCTTCTTCTTCATCTTCTCCTTCCTCTTCTTCTTTTTCTTTTCTTCTTCTTCTTCTTTTCTTCTTCTTCTTCTTCTTTTCTTCTTCTTCTTCTTCTTCTTCTTCTTCTTTTCTTCTCCTCCTCCTCTTCCTCCTCCCTCTTCTTCTTCTTCTTCTTCTTCTTCATCAGGAAAATGTGCGGCCCTGACAGAAAATGCATTTCTATTATTCATCCGGTTCATTATCTTTCTACAGCACAAACAACAAAGCCATGAAAAGCAGTTGCAGCAACAGCAGTAGCAACAACAACAACAACAACAACAACAACGATGACGACGACGACGACGACCATTAATCATGAACAACTATTGTACAAGCAAGAACAATAGCAAGGAGTTTAATTAAAACAAAACTAAAAGAAGCAGTAATTATAACCACAACCACAACGTTACCTGTGGCAGAAACGTTTACAATATATCGGACAACAGCATGAGCAAAAAATCGGGAGCGTGTACGTGGTCGATCTGGTTGATGAAAATAGTATTTAAACCTTCCTCAACAATAATTTCAATAATAACATGTACAAGAATCATATTAACAACAAATAAATAATACATATTACGACAATACCAATTACAATAACAGTAACGACCACAGAAACAGCGATGTTAACTGAAAGAATACCAGTAGTAAGAAGTGTTGACCTACAAAATGTTGTAACCTAAATCATTTCGAATCCCATTCTAATGTCTTTGAAAAGGAAAAACTCGTTTAATGATGTAGTTCTAGATGCCCAATAGCAGAACGCAAAACAGGATATTCATGACTAGAAATCTGTGATCATGCATCTGCTCAATTAGAGAAGAGGTGGGGGCTAAAAGCCTACATCGGTAATATAACGAGAACAAAAACAGCAATAACTGTAACATCAACAAAACATATGTGAATGGGTTACTTGTAACTATAACGTCTATTACAATTATCGCTTTGATGTATGTGTGTATGTATGTATACGTATACGTATATGTAAGTATGTAGGTACATATATATGTATATATATATGTAGTGTGTATGTAGTATGTATGTATATATATATATATATATATATATATATATATATATATATGCACACACACACATATGTATACACATACACACACACATGTATGTATATATCGTCGTTGGCAATTCAAAATGCATTACGCTACATAAAAAATGCCGATAGTAAACTATGATATTATGCCATCCATCTTCTACGTCGCAGAATCTTGTACAGTATACAGAACGATTAAGGCGGCGAGCTTGGAAATCGCTAGCACGCCGAGTAAAGTGTTTAGCGGCTTTTCGTCCGTCATAAGGTTCAGGGTTCAAGTTGTGCTAATGTCGACAGTGTCTTTCACCAAATCGAGGTCGATAAAATATGTACAACTTGAACACTGGGGTCGATGTTATCGACTCAACCCCTTCCCCAAACTTTCTGGCCTTGTGCCAAAATTTGAAACAAGTATACAGAGCAATGGAGGCGGTATATGTCATTAAGAAGTGGGTCTTTCGAAGATTGAACAGAATAAACTAGAAAGACAGGTAAACAAACGCAGCAGTTCCAGAAATGCTGAAAGTCCAAAGACATCTATTGGTGAGAATCAAGTCCACGATACTGTAATATTTTGGAAAATAGAATGCGCTGAAGAAAACATGAGGCTCGTAAAGTCGTTAATGGACTTCTGACCCCAAAGAATGGACAGAAAGCAAGAGATTGGTTCTTTGTATACAGCATAACACAGTGGAACTGAAGTCTTAGTAGGCCGACTGCCGGTTGCAGAAAGGGCCACTGGTTGATGCTCATGCGTATATGTATATCATGGATATTAAGCTTCCTCTCTTTCTGTTTCTCTGTCTCTCTGTCAGTATCGGTCACTGTCTGTCTGTCTCTCACTCTCTCTCTTTCTCTCGCTATATATGTATATAAATAATAATAATAAATGGAGCAAAACGCATATAAATAAAAGTTACTTTAAATCCTACACATGTTTCAAAATATATGAGAGCTCCTTCACAAAGAAGTAAGAGCTGCTGGGATTCCTCATATATTCCTCTTCAGGGAATTCATAATAAACATATAAGAGCAAGACAAATACGAAATGATGAGGTAACTTACGAGCAAAGATGTTACATGGTCAGTGACCGTTAGAATCTATTTATATCTCTATGTAAACAAACGTTCTAACGGTGACTGACCATGTAACATCTTTGCTTGTACGTTACCTCATCATTTCGTATTTGTCTTGCTCTTATATGTTTATTATGAATTCCCTGAAGAGGAATACATGAGGAATCCCAGCAGCTCTTACGTCTTTGTGAAGCTGCTCTCATATATTTTGAAACATGTGTAGAAATTAAAGTAACTTTTATTTATATGCGTTTTGCTCCATTTATTATTATTATTCATATCTTCTCAAAATATATCACTTTAACTTGGTATCTCTACCTGTAAAACGGCTGTGATATCTTGTTTTTTAGTGTAATTTTGCTACTTCTGGTAACTATTAACATATTTACATTATCAAAGGTTTTTAAAAAATTGAGATGTTATTAATATATACATAAACTAATATATATATATATATATATATACTCTTTTACTTGTTTCAGTCAGTTGACTGCGGCCATGCTGGAGCACCGCCTTTAGTCGAGCTAATCGACCCCAGGACTTATTCTTTGTAAGCCTAGTACATATTCTATCGGTCTCTTATGTCAAACCGCTAGGTTACGGGGACGTAAACACGTCAGCATCGGTTGTCAAGCGATGTTGGGGGGACAAACACAGACACACAAACATATACACACACATACATATATACATAACGCCTGTGTTAGAATGGGGGCAGCTGATGAAGGAAAATGTTCTCTATGTGGCCTGTGTGTTTTCTGTAATCTGGTTATTATTATTTTTTGTCTACGTTTTGTTTTCAATGTCCTCTACCCAGATATGCACCTACGTATACAGGTAGATGTAGGCATGCACATACTTGTACGTATATATGCATATACTCATTTATTATTTGTTTTATATATATATATATATATATATATATATATATATATATAT
>NC_069000.1:31172327-31177253 GCF_001194135.2 Octopus bimaculoides | reverse complement strand
AAACACACGAAATAACATTTCTTGTGCTAGTAGACTGCTAGCTACACGATGTTTTTAACTTAAACATGTCTTGATGATGTTATGTGCATTACGTATACATAAAACCAAACATATTCATTACTCATATATTTGAAGGCGGTGAGCGTCGGTCAAAATGCTTAGCGGCGTTTCTCTCGGTTCTTTACATTCTGAGTTCAACTCTCGCTGAAGGCAGCTTTAGCTTTCATCCATTTAAGGTCGTAGGATAATGTACTACTCAAGTACATGCGTCACCGTAATGGTCTTAGAACATCCCACAAAATTGCTGGCCCCGTGCCAAGGTTTAGAAAACTACGTATTTGATAGATAAGTATATGTTCAGATAAAGGTAAAAAAACTATGAATGCATAGTGAAAATGTAATTAATTGAGAAAGTTTTTAAGGAAAGTTTTTAAGGAAAGTTTTTAAGGAAAGAAACTGCTTTAAAGTTAGAGCTGAAAATAAATATGATCTTTAAATAAACAAAAAAACATTGAGAAAATAAAATAGATAGTAAATAATGGGCCAATTAAATAATAGAGAAGTAAGCGAAAGATAGAAAAAAAAAAAAAGAAAACATGTGGTGATCTGGTCTGTTTATAGTGTAAAAAGTCTGTGAGTTGTCAGGTTGAAACTTTCCGACGTTTTCTTTCTCGTTCTGCCTGAAACGTTTTCCTTCATCCTTAGTCCACGAGAGCATGATTATGCTATAGTATAACAAGAAATAATGGAGAATTAATTGTTTCTCATGCATGGTATGGAAGTGATCTGAGAAAAAAAAAACAGTAGCTGGGGAGGGAGAGAAGATATCAGTGACAAACAAAGGAGAGAGCTAAAAAATAAGATTAAATAAGTATCTTTACTGAGCGCGAGAGACAGAATTTTAATAGCGCTATTAACATATCTCTCTCTACATACACATGCACACATACACAAATAGCGATATTGTGAGCTGGGTTAGTATACCCTATTTTCACACACAAACACATACGTAGTGGTACATAATAATGCAGCAAGCAATGTTTTGTTTTGAATAACACCAGCATGGATGTACATTGGCCATGGGCACTCATCGGCATTGGCTGGTATACGTGTACGTATCGATAGGCTCACACACATACATAAGTAGTATATGAACGCATATATGTGTGTGCTTGTATATGTGTGTCAGTGTGTGTGGGTGTATGTTTGTATGTGCATGTGTGTGTGCATGTATGTATTTAGGTATGTATACACACGCATACACATACATATATGTATATATATATAATTATAATAATATAAATAATATATATATGCATATATACATACATGTACATACCTACATATATATGCATATACACATGCATATATGGGTACAGGACGTAAAAAACTTGAACAACATGAAAAACAAAAACATGGAGAACGAACTTTTTTCGAACAACGAAATAAATAAATAAAGAAATGAGACAGGCAACATATATGGATACATATATAGAAAAGGAGTATTTCATGCGAAAATATGGAAATATTGGCTTCTATCCAACACTCCGCAGGCATTTAAACTCGCACACTCACGCGTATACACATGCACACACACATATATAATCATGTGCTTCTGAACTTCTTCCGTGTATCATATTTCATTCAATGTTGGAGCATATATTCTTTGTTTTAATTGGTGAGCTTTGCATATCCTCCAGAGTTGGTAAATTCATCTTTAATGTTAGGCTCACGTGGTTATGCATCATAATAGTAATCTAATTATTCTGACTCTTACGTTGGCTGCTATTCTTATATTTCACACCATAGGACACTGCTCGTTGTACCGTGATATAACACTTGCTTGTTGACAAGAAAATAGCTGAGACTAAAAAATATTGGTCAAATTGTGAACGATATTCCATCAGCTCTCATACAATTTTCGTTTCCGTGGTAAGATGCTGTCCGTGTAAATTCGTTGAAGATTCATTAGTTGAAGCTGCTTTTCTTTATAATAATTCTGTCATTGCGGTTTCGTGATATAGTTTAGCCGTGATTTGTTTTCAGATCTAATAATACATTTTTGTAAACAGAGATTACACCAACTCGATGTCTGGGGTCTGTTTACGTAATATTGATATAATATCATGTGTTAAACATAGTAGTCGATTTTAGCATTTATTTTTAATGACAAATTACTAATGTCTTTATTAAATGCTACACAGTTACAATAGTAGGTGATTTTCCATAAGCATATATTTTCTTAATATTATTTCGGGAGTGGAATGTGTCAGTATGCTTGTAGCGGATTACTCATGTAACAAAATATCTTCCTGGGTTACTCCGGTTTGGTGAAAATCAATCAGAGAGGTAAAATATCACATCCGTTTTGGGGTTAACGTGAAGCTATGATAGAAGATATTCACGCAATATAACGAACAAATGGATCGAAGGTGGAACTATGTGCTTGAGAAACAAGTTTGCTGAACACACATCGATATCTATGCCTATACATGCAATTCACCCTGGTGTATGTGACTAGGTGCATGAATATACGAAGGGGTACCCCGAAGAAACCGGAATTTTGCAATATTATTTTATTCACCAAGCTTCACATGTTTACACCTTTATCGGCTTCAAAGTATTCTCCATTTCAAGTAATGCATCGGTCCAGACGCGTTTTCCACTGTTCAAAGCACTAGTGGAACTCTTGCGAAATGATGCCTTTTAGCGCCTCCATTGTTTTTTTCTTCATCTCTTCCACATCCGCAAATTCCGCAGCACCAGTTTTCGTCACCAGTGATGACCTTCGAAAATAGGTTCGGATCAAATTCCAACTTTTCTTTCAGTTCACGACATGCATTCAATCGCAACACACATTTTGCTGCAACTCTATTCATTTGCAATTTCTCGCTCAAAACTCATTGACAGAAGCACCAGGACACATCAGTCATTTCAATAACTTCGTCAATTGTTCAGCAACAGTCCTCCAAGATCAGTTCATTAAATTTCGAGATATTTTCATTAATTCGGGAGGTCGACGGTCGCCCTGAACGAGGTTGGACTTCAAGCGATAAGTGATCATTCATAAAGCGTAGAGACCACTCGTAAATTTGTGTTTTGCTCATGGCAGCCGCCTTGTAAGCAGTTTGAGCTATTTTGGCTGCCGTTTTCCCCATCACAAAACAAAATTTCACTGAAGCATACTGTTCCTTCATTTCAGCCATTGCAAAAATCGACAAACAGGGGCAAAACAAAGATGCACCATGTAGCAGTGCGACTTAGGGTTGCATCAAGTAGCTTCTAGCAGCAATACAACGGGCTTGTCCCTAACAGATTGTTTCCATTTACTTTTAGGAACCTCCTCGTACACACACACACATTAACTCACACACACACACACTTGTATATACATATATATGTATATAAAAGCTAGCACAAAGTAAGCCTAAGACATTTCAATTTAAGGGGGAGGTTAATAAAAAATTATGTAAAGAAAATATTAGCGGTTTCGATGAATCTCATCTTATCAAATATCAGTAAGAATTTATAAAAATTTAAAGTAAAAACAGTTAATCTTCTGTCTCGAGGTCAGGAGCATGTCTGGAGGTTTTTTGTTGAAGTCTTCTTTAAATATAGTTTGGTATAGAATTCAAAGTGTAAAAGAGTGATAGAAGGGTTGTCTCTTGTCTATAAGAAATCTTTGTATGTTCTTGCCAAGGGAGTAACCAAAACGCATTTATTGACTGATAGTGAATGTTCATCTTTGTGTGTGTGTGTGTGTGTGTGTGGTGTGTGTATTGTGTTGAATGTCCTTTCAGTATGTTTTGAAAAGTGACCAGCCGTGACCTGCTGGGTGTGTATGTTTTGAAGAATGTCTTGTTGAAAAAAGAATTAGTATTTTTCTTTGGGTTAGATGTCCCCACCTGTGTGTATGCGTGTGGTCACAAGCTATGTGTATGTGTGTGCGTTCGTGTGTGTCAGTGACTTTTTTGCGATGTTTTCTTTTGTGTGTATGTGTGTTTGTGTGTGTGTGTGTACAGAGTTGTGCGTGTGTTTTTGTGATGTGGGAATGAACCCGGAGCCATATGGTTGGTAAGCAAGCTACTTACCACACAGCCACTCATATTTAAGTATATAATTATAAATATATATTTTATAAATATATATTTGTAATTGAGGACGTTAGAGGGTCAACTCTAATACACTAGAAGTAAATGTCAGATGTTTACAAACCACTCTAAATTTCTCTCCTTTGTGGACATGGAGAACAAATTTAGAGTGGTTTGTAGACATTTGACATCTATTTCTAGAGTATTGGAGCTGTCACTCCAGCACTCTTAATTATAATTATATACCTAAATGTTAATTTTATCGATATGATGTTTTTTATACGCTGGCTACTGGTATAATCATTTTAATGATTATATCCTCAATTTATACATATGTGTATACCCCCACACACAAATTAATATATATAAATAATTATGTGCCAATATATAGGTGTAAATATTATATGTGTGTGTTATTAGGAACAGAAGAAGTACTAGTTCAAAATAGCAATCTGTATATCATACTTAATGCAGATATATCATCGAAAACCTAGTAAACTGTGGTAAGCGTTTCGAGAAAGCATCTTTCATAGGCGTGTATAGTGAGAAATGAATTTGTGTGTTTTTTAACTCTAACCGTCTATAAGCGGTGCTTTCTAAAGACGAATGCTGCACTGTAAGAGCCTTCCAACAATGCTTTAAGTATTATGTATGTGTGTGTATGAGTGAGTGTTGTATATAAACATTTCAAAATGTAACCACATGTTAATCGTTGGCGATTTCCTTCCTCCGTCTTCCTTTCTATTGGACTTTCCTCTGTTTCTGAAGAAGTGCGTTGCTCGAAACGTTAAACTATCTTTCTTTCCTTCCTTCCCTGAGCATTTGCTAATACTTT
>NC_069000.1:31169934-31170491 GCF_001194135.2 Octopus bimaculoides | reverse complement strand
ATATATATATATATATATATAGATATATATATATATGTATAAATATATATATGTATGCATATATATATAGATATATATATGTATATATATATATTTATATATATACATCCATACACACACTCAAACACACACATATGTATATGTATGTCTATACGTCCACATATAAAATTGAATGTGTATGCGCATAATGTTTTCACATTCATCACTAAGTTTCTTGTTTTCTCTCCTTCATAGTTTTACATTTATTTATTATTCCCTTTATCTTTGGCATTTAAGATTACTGATTATGCATAAAGTCTTGATTCAAGTGTACATTTTGTATTATTTGATTGTCTGCAGAATTTCTAAGAGGAGATATTTGACATGTTTTGCCTACATAGACGACGGAGTGCTGAACATTTCCTACCTTTCAGGTTGTAAGCCCAACCTTTCGAGTTCTTTTATAGGGCTTAGAAAAACTGAAGAATCGCACATGTATATATGCATATGTACTCATCTGTGCACACACACACACACACACACACACACACACACACACACACACACACACACACACA
>NC_069000.1:31163157-31165419 GCF_001194135.2 Octopus bimaculoides | reverse complement strand
CACTAAAGAATCTTCGGTTTCATTATTATTTTTATTATTAATATTGGTGGTGAAGAATTCTACAAGTCGTAATTTGCGACAGAATTTCTGGATATCTTCCTTTAGTTCATGGTGGTTGACTGTTGGTGTAGGTGTAAATTTCAGGCCTTTTAACAGAAGTTGGGTTTCATCATTGTCAAGATCTCTTCTGGAAAGATTAATTATCTTAGATATATATATATATAATATACATACATGTGTGGGTGCAATTGTGTATGTATGTATATGTGTGTGCGTCTAGAGTATTCTGTAGGACAGTGGATAAGGATAGTGTAGGTTGTCCACAATTCGATATCGTCAGCTACACAAACCACAAATTTGTTACTTTATTGTCATATGCCAGACTTGTTTGGAAGCGTCTTGGCAGCTGTCTACTGCAACTGGCAGCAAAACGGGAGTATCCCCGTCTTTGTAAAGCAAGGAGCGGTGGCACTGCTAAAGAAAGATCCAAACAAGGGGAACGTCATAGATAACTTCAGAACCATCACTCTGCTCAACGCAGATTTGGAAATTTTGGCCAAGGTGTTAGCCGGGAGGTTGGCGCTTGTCATCGAGAAACTAGTCGACAAGGCGCAAACGTGTACCGTGCCGGGTAGGAGTATCTATGATAACCTCCATCTCATGCGCTACATCATAGACAGCATAGTTAAGGAACCTGGCATGGGTGGGGCGCTGATCAATTTGGATCAATCAAAAGATTTCGATAGGATGGACCATCACTTCTTGGAGGCTGTCGTTAAAGCAGTCTTTCCTAAGAATACACTACAATATCAAGGTTGTGAGATCGATTCCCGGCAACGCGTTGTGTCCTTGGGAAAAACACTTTCTTTCATTCAGCTGGCAAAAATGAGTAATATCTGTATTTCAAAGGGCCAGCCTTGTCATATTCTGTGCTACGCTCTATCTCTCTGATAACTACGTGAAGGATACGTGTGACAGTGGAGTGATCAGCTACTTGCACGTTAATTTCACGAGCAGGCTGTTCCGTTGATTGGATCAACTGGAACCCTCGTCGTCGTAACCGACGGAGTGCCAGTATTTAATGTGATAAAGTATCGTAATACGCAGCGTGATCAATCGTAAGAAGAAATAAGTATTAATTGAGATATATTAAACTTTCCCATTCCCAGATTTGCTAGTACTTCAACACATTCCAACGCTATGAATCGTTCAAATAAGACCGACCAGTGGTGATGTTACAAGGCAATGTTGGCTTAACGCGTAGCGCAGGAAGTTACACACGCCTACACAGACATACAATGTAAGGGTTTGCATAAGAATGTCCGGTTCCAGAATGGTCACAATCCAGTGACTGATACATGTAAAAGATAACATACCAAAAGAATAAAGCTGTGTATGTGCGTTTGTGTGAGTTTGTGTGTAAATATATGCGTAAGCAAAAAAAAATATATATTCAATTATATACATATGCATAATTAAATATATATCAGTGCACACACAAACACACAAGCACGCACACACACACATATATATATTTATACTCATACATATATGTTTAAAAATTTATACATATATATGCATGTTTATACGTGTATATGCTTATGTGTGTGTTTGTGTGTGTGTGTATGCGTCTTTGTGTACGCATTTATGTATTTGAAAAAAGCACTAATCGTATAATATAATAATCGAACAATGTGACAGCAATATCTATGTTTAAAAGGTAATACAGATACATACATCGTATGCCATTGAAAGGAAACAAGGATCAAGCAGTCAGTTGATTGGTGACAAAGTTCTTTCTCATATCTGTTATTACATTAGTATATGGCATCATTCAGGTCATAGTTCTGCTCCTGTGTCTCTCCATATGTCAATTTAAACGCAGATACATCCATTGATCAATAATAATTCTAGCGTCATATCATCAACTAATTGACAATAAGAATCACTCAAACAACAACCGCTAAAAAGAAAAAAAAACGACATAGCAATTATATGAGGGTGATGATGTTAATAGTAATAATGATAATGATAATGATAATAATAATAATAATAATAATAATAGTAATAGTAATAATAATAATGATAATAATAATAATAATAATAATAATAATGATAATAATAATGAACAAGAATATCAATCCGTAAAAATTAAAATAATGATCTAACTTGATCCCACGATAGTTTCCTCCTTGAAACATACATGTTCATAGGAAAGGAAATAGTCGAAATGTCAACGAAATAAACACTACAGTATATATA
>NC_069000.1:31159191-31161647 GCF_001194135.2 Octopus bimaculoides | reverse complement strand
ACACACACACACACACACACACACACACACACACACACACACACACACACATATATATATATATATATATCTATGTGGCAATGTACGTGTGGTGATGAATAAACGTATGAAAATTGGAATCAACCCAGCATTCTGAGTTGGTGCTAGGTTATATGTCGGTTTTCATGTCAAACATAAATGCTTGCTATAAGTTTGGTCGAACCTCGAGGATTGAATGTAGAAAGGAAATAATTTACTGCTGACAGTATGGATTGTATGCACTATAACCGTGAAATTTTACGTGAGTAAAGTGATGGCGATTTTCTTGATTATTTGCAGACACTAGTCTCAAGCTTATTAACTGGATTTATCTTTGGTGACAACAACAGGATTTTCCTTTGGATACATAGTGTAGGTTGCTGCAGTATATTCCGTAGGTCAAAAATGCAGAATTTTGAATACGATGATCAGGTGAGTATATAGGTTTTCTCTGAAAGAAACTCTCTGTGGTGCTAGGTAACTTGTGTTCTTGGTCTTGGACTATTTGCATGAATTGGGTGAGTGGTGGGGGCCATACGTCCGAAGGAATATTTGTTGCATAAATCTTCCCTTGAAATATTCGCTGTTACCACAGTGCAGTGTTTTGTGATGCAGTAGGTTGTTCTGAGAGAGAGAGCTCTTATGACTGCAACCATTTAATTGCTGGTTTCTCCCAGTGAGAGGGAATTTTGGTGAGGTCTCGTCAGGGTTATGGTTGGTATATTGGCTAGAGAGAGACACTGTAGGTGCTTGCGTGTTCCTGTTGTCGCATGGAATACAGTAACGAATATCATCTAAGCTAAACGCGGGTAACTAATATTCACGTTATGAACAATAAAGGCAATGTATTTCATATGATCTCTTGAGAAACGTTTATTTACGGATAGAAAGGTTCAAGCTATGTTACAAATGTATATCTGGAATGAATGCAAAATCACAGTAGATTTCGTTATATGTACGCGTGTCTTAGTGGTTATGGTATTCGGCTCACGATCGTGAGTTCAATTCCAGGCGACATGTTGTGCCATTGAACAAGACACTTTATTTGACATTGCTCCAGTCCACTCAGCTGGTAAAAATGAGTAGTTCCTGTATTTCAATGGGACAGTCTTGTCACACTCTGTGTCACACTGAATCTCTCTGAGAACTAGGTTAAGGGTAGACGTATCTGTGGAGTGCTCAGCCACTTGCACGATAATTTAACGATCAAGCTGTTCCGTTCATCGTATCAGCAGTGACTCGCGTCGTCGTAGCTGCCGAAGTGCTCCTCCTTATATATATATATGCGTATTACGTTGTTTCACATGAAATGTCGTATTTGAAAGGTAACAATAAAATGTTTCAGAAGTATTAGAGAACTGATTTATTTAATCGAGGAATGATCTATGTTCATTTATGACATTTACCCAACGTTTCTCTATGTCATATATTCCATCTTTAAAAAGAATCATCTTTTGCTGTGATAAACTGTCCGAATGCTTCAATTATCTCTCCTCTATTTAAGAATGTTTTCTTATGAAAAGCTCAAAATGCTTAAATAAGTGATGATCAGGGGAATAGGGAGGGTGTTTCCAAATCTCATAATTCAGGCTTTGCAACTTTAGACCGTAGCTTGATGAGTGTAAGGACGTGCATTGTCGTGGAGCAAATTTGGAGCCATATCTATTCACTAGTCTGGGTTGCTTCTTTTGCAAATTCTCATGCATACAATCAATTTCCTGACAATGCGATGTTGCTGTTACCGTTTTGCCTTGTTGCAAAAATGAATAGTGAATAAATCCCTTCGCAGATCACCATGCAGTGACCACTAACTTTCTAGGGCGCATCTAATCACTGTTATCAAAGAATATTCATTTCTCATCACAAGTAATCATTTGATGGAAAAATGGTCTTTTCCAGTCGAGAAAGTAATAAGAAGCACACTTCGAGGCGTCTGTTTTTATGAATCTCGTTCAGTTGATGGGGAACAAACCTTATGTTTTCTTGACATTTCCACATTTTTACAAATGTCCAAAAACAGCTGTGTGAGATGTTTGGAGTTCTGGTGAAAGTTTTCGAACCTTTGTTCTTGCATTTTGTTCAACCAAAGCATTTAATCCATCATGCCGAGTAACGGATTTTGGCCTACGTCTTGGTATATTTTCAAAGCTATCATCTCCTGAAGGAGAGCTTTGGAATCATCCCTGAACAGTTCTAATATCAACAAAACCATTACCAAAGGCCCGCTTGATATTCCGTAGAGCTTCTGCAGCAGAGTGACACAGTTTCTACTCATACGAGAAAATGATTCAACATTGTTTGGTTGTTATCATTTTCAAAAGGTTTGTGGGTACGAATTTTGTATAACAGTATTGTTGGGAAAGAAAAAGAGTCAAGATTAAATGCAAGGTATACATAATTGTGATTTCAAATGAATGAAATAACAACCTAATATATAC
>NC_069000.1:31157934-31158707 GCF_001194135.2 Octopus bimaculoides | reverse complement strand
AATATACGAGAATTTTTATTAATCACGACAATTGCATCGATCCCTAACGGGTGGGACACGTAACTGGTTCAGGAGCATCCGACGGTACAGATGTGTGTCATCGAATGATAATTATATGCAACTCGTCAGAATAACAGTTCCGCAATGTATCTTCTCATTTCGTAGTAAGAAAAGCGGCAAAGCGAAACGAGGTTCATTTCTATCAAAAATAAAATCACAGATACAAAAAAGATACGAACAGCAAGAAAAGTATCATACAAACATACATACATACATGCATAATGCATACACATACACACGCACACACACACACACATATTAAAGTATAAGAGAGAATGAAATATCTGTTATAATCACAATAAAATATCTATTAATATATAGAATTGTAATACTATAGGTTATGAGAGGTAATGGTGACGATAAGACACAATGGTGTCAGGTAATGCTGAGTAAGTGCGATGGACAGACCATAGTTAAGCTCCAGGTTCGGTGATTATGCGAATCAGGAGTCCAACGTAGGTCATATATCAGCATGTGTATATCTAGAAAAAACGTTTTTTCAGAATGAGATAACAAACCAAGGCTATGAAGATTTTAGAACATTTATAAATAAAGACGCATGCCATGGCAGTACACCCGACGACGCCGGTTGGCAAAATGATGGCTTAGGATCGCATCAGGTGGCTTCTAGAGGTGGAAGCCTGGACTATAACGGTTTTGTCCCACAGCGAACTTTTCCTGTTACTTTTGGTATATGGCATACACACACATAG
>NC_069000.1:31155681-31157652 GCF_001194135.2 Octopus bimaculoides | reverse complement strand
TATATATATATATATATATATATATATATATATATATATCATATAATGTGTCTGTATATGTGCGTGCGTGTGTATGTAATGAGTATGTGTGCATGCGTGTGCGTGTAGATATATGCGCGTTTATGCATAAATGTAGTCATACACATATTTAAACACACACACACACACACACACACACACACACACACATATACACAATAGAAAATAAAATGTTTGGTTATATTTAATAAGAACTATCTTCAGAATTAATATAATGCACTTGCCAAATCTAAAAGATATTCACAAAAGAATAGAACGAAAAAAGGAAATACCGAAAAAAAATCCCACGTAGAAAAGAACAAAAATGAGAGGAAAGGTAATAAGAGAATATAGTTATTATAAGAATAGGCGAATATATGAACAATAGCTTTCTCTAGAAAATAAAAAGCACTTACTTGACCTTTTGTCACAGTCGTGTATTGTAGTCAAACCGTTTTTCTTGATATCTTCTTTAAATATGTAAATGAGATGAGACCAAATGTAGCATTACGAATACTGACGTTTGTTCCATAGATTTATTTATGTCTAACAGCGTATGGAATTGCTTTAGAATGTTTATGCAGTTCTTGGGGCTCTATCCATATCATATTAGAATTGACGAATACATAAAACCAAATGTACTTTTAGTTCCTACATATGTGTATGTGAAAATATACATATCTATCTATCTATCTATCTATCTATCTATCTATCTATCTATCTATCTATCTATCTATCTATCTATCTATCTTGGACATAAAGCAATGCGAGTTATACCTTGCATTTCAATATTTCAGAGTTAGGACGTTTCTTAAGGAAATCTTTGGATATACTTTGTTGTGAGCTGACTTCTCTGTTTCCTGAACGAATCATGTCTCTTCTAGATTGGTGCTAAGGGAGTTAAGTAGTTAATTACATCATCATGTACCCAAGTAATCACAGAAAAATAAGTTCTCAAAGCCATATTTCTCAAGATTTTCATGTGTTAGATTCCCAAAATATTGAACTACAAGGTAAAAGTACAAAACCTCGATTTGTCTTTTTTTTTTATAACTTGCATTGTTTTGGCTTTAAAGATAGAATACCAATATTCCTCTATATCGACAACATTTCATGAAAACTATACTTATATACTCTTATGTATAACACTATACTTATATATAGGCGCAGGCGTGACACCTTCAGCAAGTGTCTACTACTATAGCCTTGGGCCGACCGAAGACTTCTGACAGGATTTGGTAGACGGAAACATATGCAACTACACGCGTGCTGTTGGCAATTTCTTTTCCTTCTTTGGAACTTTCTCTTTCTCCTTTCCAACGAAGAGCTGTGCTCGAAACGTCAAAACCTCTCTCTTTTTACTGAGTGCCAAAGTAATGCATTCCTTGAGCACATCCTCTTGTGTGTTTTGTTGATTTTCCTGTTCGTTTATTTGAATTAACCATATACATATATATATATATATGTGTGTGTGCGTGTGTCTGTGTGTGTGTGTGTGTGTGTGCGTACGTGCGTGCGTGTGTGGGTGCATGCGTGTGAGTGCGTGTCTGTGTGTGTGAGTGTGTGTGTGTGTGTGTTTGTATCTATGATTGGACCCTACCACTGCTTGATAGCCGGTGTTGGAGTGTTTATACTCCCGTAACTTCGGCAGAAGATAGAATGAGTACCAGGTCTAAAAATTAAGTACTGGAGTCGAATCGTTCGTTTCAAATTCTTCAAGCTGACTGAAACTTATTAGAAAGAAAAGATATATCATTGGAACACCTGGTAATATAAATAACTCCTTTGGCGCCAATCAAGAAAAGCGAAAATAATAAATCAATGACATTAACATTACTAGAAAAATCTATAAAACATCCCAGAATTTAAACACGCAGTGTGTACAGAACAGAATGTGCATAATACGATATACATTATGCGCATCCACACACACACACACACACACACACACAC
>NC_069000.1:31154741-31155483 GCF_001194135.2 Octopus bimaculoides | reverse complement strand
CCTATATACATGTATAATTCATATAAATGCAGAGTACACTTAAACACATAAGAGGTTTCCATCATAGGATTCCCTCACGCTAGAAAGAAGAGATAAGTTCCAAACCACTATTTGGGATAACATTTCGAAAGGAACGAAAATAAAATAAAAACATTTACTATCTAGTTTTTATTTTCTTTATTAAATTTTATTTTCGTTCCTTTCAAAATGTTATCCCTAACAGTGGTTTGGAACTTAGCTGCTCTCTCTAGTGTGAGGGAATCCTATGATGGAAACGACTTATGTGTTTAAACATACACTGTACTTATATGAATATATATATAGTCTTTGGACTAAGTTTTACACGCTAGGCCACTAGTAGTAGAAATTTCTAATATTTCTATGTCCCTTCGATATTACTAATATATATATATATATATATATATATACATGTCTCCAGGTGCGTACATGGATAACGCCCAAGAAACAATGGGAAATTTATAACATATGAAAATACATTAATTTAGCTTGTGTGCGAATGAACACCATCAGGTGACGTTTTACTTACATTTTAAGTCTAACACAGAATAGTATGTGGAAAAGATGTTACCAAATGGAAGTATTGTATTAGATTTTTAATTTCATCTATCTATCTATCTAACTATCTATCTATCTCACTATCTATCTATCTATCTATCTATCTATCTATCTATCTATCTATCTATCTATCTATCTATCTATCTATACGTGTGTGTGTGTGTGT
>NC_069000.1:31150646-31152536 GCF_001194135.2 Octopus bimaculoides | reverse complement strand
TATATATATATATATATATATATATATGTATGTATGTATGTATATGCATGTATATAAATATATATATATATATGTATGTATGTATATATGTATATGCATGTATATGTATTTGTATGGAAGCATAAGCCTGTAAATTATTTTCTTTATATGTTAAACATACATTTAATGTAACAGATTCTGCTGTTTCATAGAAACCATTCTTGAACGTCAACAGGAAATCAAAATTGCGAATTTTTGATCGCCGAAAATTTACATATTTATTGTATTGTTAAATGCAACTGATGCACGCTGTGGAATAATTATTCATGATTTGCAAAAAAGTAGATTCATTTGAACATATTAAATCAGTGAAGCAAATAAAAATCTACTAAGCCTATCAATTATATAAATTAGATAATCTTGGAGTTGAGATAATTATCACCTATAAACAATGAATTCGTGATAAATTAATGACACTTTTAAAGCTAAAGCAGCAAATCAGAATACACCGCAAGCGTATTAGTGAAAATAGGTCACCACAACGTCGTTGTTTAAACATCTATCTATCTATCTATCTATCTAGCTAGCTAGCTAGCTAGCTAGCTATCTATCGATCGAGATGCAGTCAGAGCGACGAAACCGTTCTGCACACACTCGTACAGTGTCCAACTGTTTCCGATCTGTGGGCCTCTGTCAAACGACTGCTATCGCGTGTGGGACGAGTCATTTTTTTCAACCGAGTCGATCGTGAATATTGTCGCGCTTCCCTCCTTGAAACGGGAAGGAAGAGTCATTTTCATCGTACTTATGGTTATGGTGAAAGAATGTGTATGGTGGACGCGTCTGAAAGGTCTACAGACAAGCACTTTCCTCTCTGGTCAATCTCTCATCAACTTCTTCAAGTATCACTTGAAGAGGAAGGTGAGAGTAGAGAGAGAAGTTTTGTCTAGTGAATGTTTCAAGAAAAGATGGGTGAATGTAGCAAAGATAACACGTGTGAATGACGGAGCCAGCTTGAGCATAATCCAATTAACCAAAAAAAAAAAAAAAAGGAAAAAGGGAGTCACTTACTATAATATATTTTTTTGCATGACTTTAATGCCCGTGCTATATTCCGTAGGCCTTTCTTTCCACGGATAAACCTAATCTGTTTCCCCCTTTTATATTATGACATTTCTGTGATACACGATCCCTATTGATCGGCCCTGTTTTTTCCCTCTATGATCCCTTTTGATCGAAATGCTACCCGCCTTTTTTTTCTCCCAAAAAGAAAAGCTCTACTTTGTATTTTGTCCACTCTGTGTTCAGCCCTGTGTGGCCAATAAAGAAACATATCTAGGCATCACTTTATCTAGAGATATTTCTGTTTATCAAAGATACATATATGTAAGAGTAGGCGTGGATATGTGGTAAAACGTTTGCTTCTCACTGAGCCATATCTTGAGCAAGTGGCTTCTACTATGACCACGAGCTAACCGAGACCTTGTAAGTGGACTTGGCAGATGAATGCTGTATGTATGTATGTTTGTATGTATGTATGTATGTATATAGGTAGGTATTTGTATGTAAAACATACCTTTGTGTTTGCCCCCCCCCCGTGCCATTTCACGACTGGTGTTGGTTCGTTTGAGTATCCGTAACATAGATGTACCGAAAGAGGGGCCGATAAAGTAAGTAGAAGGCTTTAATAAATAAGTAGTGGGGCCCATTTGTTCGTCTAAAATCAGCATGTGGTGGGGGCAGTCGAATGACTGAAACAAGTACAAGATGAACAGATATATATATATATATTTATATACGAAAAAGTTGATTCAAAGACTGGAATGGTAAAAGAAAGTGTGAATAAGAAAGGAAAGGAAATAGAAGTGATATTTATTCGAGTAGTGGAAAATTCAACGGAGAAGAGTTTAA
>NC_069000.1:31146986-31148908 GCF_001194135.2 Octopus bimaculoides | reverse complement strand
TTTGCTCAACATCCTTAAACAAACCTTATTCAGGGACCTTTTGAGCAGAATGGGCTACTCGACCTGGAGAAAATTCTAACTGGGCCCCACTTGCGAGGTCATGCACTGTTTATCTTGATATGAGATCACCATGTTGCGCACATAAGGTTGTGATGCATGTGCCTGGTGTACCCTTATCAGACGGGTAGTCATGATGGGTATAATGGGCTTCGTATATTTTACCCCAGTGTCACTTTGATGGCATGCACTGCTCTCTCACTCAATAATAATAATAATAATAATAATAATAATAATAATAATACGGGAGTGCCATGATAGTAGTATGTTAAATGGTCAAGTGCCCTGAAAGTGACCCGTTCTGGATGGTAGTAGTGATTGAATTTCTGATACGTCTCTTTTGAATGTTTTTATAAAATTTGCGTAGGTATTATTCTAATCAGCAATAGTGGTAAATTTAGGAAGGGGGTGGCGGAGAGGAAGAAAACGAAGAAGAAGAAGAAAGAGAAGGGAGAATAAGAAGGAATGTAGGTATTATGATAGAAGTAAGGTGTTTAATGGTCAAGTAACCTAAAAGTGACTCGTTATGAATTATAGCACTGATTGGGACTCTTTTTTAATGAATTCTTGGGAATCTCTTGAGTGTATCATTTTTAATATTTGCGTGTGAGTTTGTGTTATTCTAAGGCCGTGGTGGATATGTCGCTTGTTGTAGACGCGTTCAAAAGGGGTCTGTATTTTGTAAGAAAGAGAGTCTCATTACTAATTCGTTGGCTGTAGGTTGTATCGTCCCTGAATTGGTAGAGGGGAAAAATTCTGAAGCTTCGATTTTTGTTATTAGTGCAAATGTCTATGTGTTGGCTGAATGCTATTTTTCTGTTTCGGGGAATTTTGATCTGGGATCTGTGCAGAGCCATTCTTTTACGTCGACTGTTTTTTTGTTTGGCCCATGTACTGCTCTTGACACCCAGAGCAGGTTAGTGCGTATATCAGGTTCTCTGAAACACATGTGAAGCTGCTTTTCACTGTGAATCGTTGTCCCTGTTTGAAAGAAAACTCTGATCCCTAAATTAAATTGACGCATATCCCACAGTTGGGTCTTCCGCATCTTTTTACTGACGGCTTCTGTGTTGTTGTTGAGCGTATTCGGGCTTGTGTTAGGAGACCTTTCATAGATTCGGGTTATCTCTTGATTTTTATGATGGTGTGTATTTGGAGGATTAATTTCATTCTGTGGTTCCTTTTTAGTAGGGGAATGCTTTGAAGGATGGTGTCGAAGGCTTCATTGTTGGGAGGGTTGTGTATGGAGATGTATAGTAGGGCTTTTGATTGTAAATCCTACTTTAATTTGGGATGTCTGAGTTCGTGGATGTTGAGTTGAAGGGTATGTTGAAGCATATGTCAATTAGGGAAGGTGGGTAGTTCCTGGTGATGAGTGTATCCTTAAGTTCATGTAGTCGTGTGTCTCTGGTGTTTGCATTAGAAACTATAGTACGTATCCTTTTTGCTAAGTTGAAGGAGATATTAATTCTGGTGTGTCTGGGGTGGCATGAGTTGAACGGTAGATATTGCTTGGAGTCCGTGGGCTTATAGTATATATCTGTTTGTATTACGTTGTTAGATTTCTTAATGAAGATGGCGAGGAAGGGAAAGTTGTTTATGGCTGTATTCTATCGTGAATTGAATGTTTACGTCAAGTCCATTTATAAGTGCTTGGAATTCTTTAAGTTTCTCTATATTTTCATGCCAAAGAATGAAACAGTCATCCAGGTATCTCTTCCAGTTATTTTCTATATAGCTGTTTCTGCTATAAGATGTAATGCACTCATAGCTAAATGTTTCACTGGAGCTTCAAACATGAAGTGCGGTTGTATTTGGGAAAGGATTTACACACACACACACACACACACACACACACACACACA
>NC_069000.1:31145821-31146735 GCF_001194135.2 Octopus bimaculoides | reverse complement strand
TTTAGGAGTTTGCGGAGGAGAAACCCCACCCAGAATTAGAATAAGATAATTTTAAAATGTGCATAATGACAGATGTATCTTTCATCTTTTATCTTTTACTTGTTTCAGTCATTTGACAACGGCCATGCAGAGGCACCGCATTGAAGGGTTTTAGTCAACCCAATCAACATCAGAACTTTTTAAAGCCTGGTACTTATGCTATCGGGCTCTTATTGTCGAACCACTAGTTTACAGTGACGTAAACACATCCAAACCAGTTGGGGAGGGACACACACAGACATAAAGGCGCACACACATAGATTTATAAACACACACACACACACACACACACACACACATATATATATATATATATGACGAGCTTCTTTCAGTGTCTGTCCACTCTCAAGGCTTTAATTGTTACGAGGCTAAAGTAGAAGACACTTGCCGAAGATGACACCCACACAGCTATGCCTGTGCTTATATGAAGAACCTCTATTGACAGAGGTAGAAAAGACGTAAAAAAGGTTAAAAAGTGAACAATAAGTAAAATATATGTCCTAGGAATAGAGAAAAAATGACAAATACAGGATCCAAGACTATGAGGGAAAGAGAAAAGGAAACAGAGAAAATAGAACGCAGAGACAAAGAGAAAAAGTGAAAAGTGTTTATGAGGGTCAATAAATAATTTTCAACATCAGGATCTTAGCCATATTGACCATTGATACTTATCAATCCGACAGGAGAGAAGAAAGGAAGAGAAGAGTGGTAAAGTGAGGAGATATGATAGAGATAATGTGTGTGTGTGTGTGTGTGTGTGTGTGAATCTGATTCGGAAGACGATTGTTTTTCTCCTGGACAACATGTTCAGATGAACATCTCAGCTACTTCTGCCATACATACATACATGCATACACACACACACACACACACAC
>NC_069000.1:31143165-31145303 GCF_001194135.2 Octopus bimaculoides | reverse complement strand
TATATATATATATATAAATATGTGTGTGTGTGTGTGTGTGTGTGTGTGTGTGTGTTTAAACGGCGATGCCCCAGCATGGCTGCAACTTTGAGCTGAAACTGATGAAATAATAAAACAATAAAACAAGATGTATGTATATAAATGTTTGTATATGTGTATATATGTATATGTATGCATGTAGGTGTGTATGTGTTTGTATATGTATGTATATATTTATAGTTACACAAACACCCCCACATACACACACACACACACATACACACACACAGAGAGTATATATTGAAAAAGTTACATGGTTACACATGTGCTTTGCTGCTGATAGCAGCTCTGAAATGACTGGAAAACTGTAAATACTGTTTCTTGTTGTTATTATAACAGTTTTATGAATAACAACCGATGTTTGCTTTCTCATACGTCTAAATTAATGCGTTTTAATTCGCCAACAGCTCTTCATATCACTCTTGTGAGGCTTCGTAAAATGAAAGTTTACTTTAAATCTGCTAGAATATTAGAATTTGGAAGTGAGATGACTGCATGTCTGAAGTCAAGAAATATATAAATTCATTAACAAATACTGGATGCGAAATACCTTTTGATACATATTTTGATATTATGTTACAATATAATTAATGGTATTGTTGTGCATCCTCGCAGCATCTATGTCTCACGTATAGTTTTGCCAGTTTTTGTTTTGTACTTCATAATGACATCACTTTTCCAGTTGATCTTTTTCAAGTTGATCTGCAAGGACTAGTCGATTAATTTATCCATTGGAACAACAGATTTCATTTTTATCCTTTCCGTTTATTTCCTAGTAACCTATTGTAAAATCTGGGTATGGTCCCATTTAAGAATATTTTTTCAGAAGCATAGCCATCTCCAGGATCATAATCGAAGCTTTATCTTTTCTACAGCTGCGTGACCGGGATCTAACTTTTGCTTGACTTGCACTTTGAGCTTTCTGCTTGACCTGGTGCTGTTGCTGGGTTTCCTGGTGTTCACGTGAAGCCTCATTGACAATATTCTATTGACAGTAAGCCTGTTGTACATCAGGCGCCTCCTGTTATCTATAGACAATTTATCTAGTTGCATTTTGTTTACGGCATGTGACATGTTCACTTGGAGTTTCAAGTTCTGTGGAAGTTGCATTTCTGGCAGCATTAGCTCGATTCTTTCACGCTTCTCAAATGTATTTGTTTCCCTCAGAAGACGTAGGCGAGGAACATCTTTTCCGTAGCATTTTTGAAAAAAATTATGGAAAAGGATATTGTAAGCATATTTAATTTCCTGTAATACTAGGACGGGGGAAAAAAAAAAAATTCTTGAAATAAAAAAGACGAACGTTCACGTGGTAGAAAGAATGTACTACTACAGGTACTACTGACCGATAGGTTAAAAGGTTGAAGAGAAATTCTAATGTACAGGTTTTTAGAAATATAAGGTTTAAATAATTTGAATGACAGATCATAAGGAAATATGAACAAACGCAGTGCTTTTGTGACTGTCATTTTTATAGATAAAATACGTTTTGATATCAAACCTCATAAGACGCCAGCAAATTTTTATGAGGAAAATAAATTGAGAAGAAAGGAGAGAAACGTTTAAAGCAAAGCCATAAGAGAGAGAAAGAAGGTGAGATAGAAAAAGAAGAAATAATTAGCCTCAAGCTAAGAGAAAACAGTTTCTCTCCTGCCATATCTTTTTTCTTTGTTATAGCTCTTTTCTTCCTCTCGCTCTGTTTTTACTGTTTTCTTCTTGTACGTCAGACGCTGGCCAATTTTCATGTAGAGTTCTATTTTGTCACCAGAGAAAGATAGAGAAACAGACAGAAAGATGGAGGGAGAGAAACAGAAGCAAATACATAGAAATATTTAAGTGTTTATTTATAACAATTACAAGTCAGTGAGGAAGACACAATCTAAAAAGAGAGAAAAAGAGAATAAAAAAGAGAAATACGTACATATAAGTAGAGAAAGAGAGAGAACATGAAAGAGAAATTAAAGCGGATGAGGACTGGGCAGAGAAGTAAAACATAGAGAATCTGAAAAGAGGCAGAAGAGGAGGAACGAATGACTGTTGCATATATGTATATGTCTATGTATCTCTCCCTCTCTCTCTCTCTCTCTCTCTCTCTCTCT
>NC_069000.1:31138568-31142999 GCF_001194135.2 Octopus bimaculoides | reverse complement strand
ATATATACATATATATGTATATATGTATAACTATGTATATATATATGTATGTACATATATAAGTACACACACACACACACACACACACACACACACACACTCTTGTTCTCTCTCTCTGTCTCTCTCACAGACACGCACATATGTTTATGCATTAATGATGTTCGGAATTGAAATTAACCAAGAATGATTCGACGTTTAACATCTAATCCTTAGTACTAATTGCTTTGAAATGAAGTACACATACAGAAACAAAACACCGAAATTATGTACTAAGCAGTCCATTAAAAACACAACTGTTATACAGTGTCATGTTTCATTGTGAACTATAACACAAATTTAGAATCAAAATTTGTGATTAATGAAAACGTTTCTTTTGTTCTTTCTTTCTATCATCATCATCAACAACAACTTCTATTTACTCTTTTCCCATCAAATGCCTGCGTGATTTAAATGTTCTCTTAAATATTTGCCTTTAGTGCCAAGTTTTTCTCTTTAGCATCCACTTGGTCTTCAATTAAAATGCCAATGATGATTGTCGTACATTTTTCTTGTTAAATAATCGGTAATAGACGGCAGTGCTCCGAACATTTTCCCACTTGCAGTAGACGTATATTCTTTCCAAAATTCGGCGGCACACCTCAACTAAAAATATAACTAAAAGTATAGAGAAAAAGATTATATTCAGTTTACACTGCGACACCCCTAGCAACGTCTTGTGGCACACCTGTGTGCGGCGGTATACGGGTTGTAGGGCACTAATAAAAGGTGACAAGTTAGCAGGTCACTACAAATGGCACTTCGGTCTGGAGATTTTGCAACGGTGGGAGGAGAATTTTCTCGGAGAATATAAATGGTTGTAGCATTAAGCAAGTCCTTTGCTTGCGGATGAATGAACACCATTTTCGTGATATGTTTTTATTTTCTTTCAGTTGTTAGGCTGCAGCCATGCTGGGGCACCACCTTGAGGAAATTTGTCGAACTATTCGAATCCAGCACTTATTTTGTTTTTATGTTTGGTACTTGTTCCATCGGTCTCTTTTGCCGAAATGCTAAGTTACGATGACGTAAGCACACCGACAGCTGTTGCCCAACATTAGTGGAGGACAAACACAGACACAAAAATACAGACACACACAGACAGACACACAGACACACAGACACACACACACACACACACACACACACATTCAAACAAACACAAACACACACACATTTCCCAACTACATGGATCCGGGTTCAGTCCCACAGCGTGGCACTTTGGGCAAGTCTCTTCTACTATAGCCTCGGGCTGACCATGGCAGCGCGTCATTGCATCCACCATTTGACGGTATTTGCTGAGGCCGCCCCGGGAAACACTCCAAACAGGCCCATCTCTGCAGAATACTTTCTCATCCATTTTGACCATGAAGTATGTGATCGATCAATACAAACTGTCAGCCCAGCCAGATTCTCAGAGAAGAGAACACGGCCTGCAGGATCCAACTCAGAAATTCGAAAGACATGACTAAACAGTCTAATCTGATAGAGACAGGATATAATTAATAGATGTACTTTCTGTGTAATGCTATTCATGAATTAGCTAAGTGATGCTGGCTACTCAGTGGAGCAGATAACCGAGTGCATGGTGTAATTGTATACCGTCTAATTATATACTATAATCTTATCCATTTAATAGTTTTAGTCATTATGTTAGGATCAAACTGGAGCATCACATTCAAGAAAACAGTCAAATACAGTATATATTGAATACTATATATCAAATACAGTAATTGACTCGTACTTTATCAATTTAACTGTTGAAGGAGAGCAACACCAACCTAAGTAAGATTTGAACTCAGAACCTAAACAAACAGTGAAATATCTCGACATATTTTGTCCAATGCTTTACATATTCTGCCAACCCATCATTATTTTATATGACACTCCACCGTTTCTGCCAATCCACAAATAAAGGAAAACAACATCTTGTAACTCTTTAACTATCGCTTTTGCATTTAACTATTGCTTTTGCATTTCAGTTTAAGTTTCTTGGATAATAATTAAAATTAAAACTATTTGAAATAGAGTGGCGAATAGGAATCAATTAACAGCTATAACGAATCTTCTGACTTAACCCAATGACATCAGTTGAAGACCACATGCCATTATGCCATTTGTTGAAGACCACATGCCATTATGCCATTTGTTGAAGACCACATGCCATTATGCCATTTGTTGATTGGTTCAGGCACAGCGTTTTTAGCTATGCTTGACCACAAATTTAGCTTCTAGAAAGACAGTGGTTATTCTTCGTGCGATCCTGGAGCCATTGTTTTTGATAGCCTACGTTACCATTTAGAGAAAAATGATCTTTACATGGCTTACTCAAAGTACCGAAGTGGTTCTGTTTTAAAGAGTTTCCCCTCATATAGGAACAGCAGTGTCTCTGACCATTTTTACTAGGTCCACGAGACGAGTCTGGTGGGTGGGCTATATTTAGACCTGTATTGTGTTTAAATGTTTAGAGCAGAGACCATTCCACAGAAAACACTGAACAGGCAGGTGGTGATGTTAAGCAACAGATTAAATTCCACTCCCCGTATGACATTCTGACACGAAACGAATTATCGCTTGGACTGCAATGTGACAGTAGTGAAATGTCTCTGTTGTTTTGCTTTTCTTTTCCAAATAGGTTCGGTTTTTGATGCTAGACACATCTTGAAAGAAGAAAGCCATCCATTCTTCATCACAGACAGGGTGTTATAGAGTGTATTGTCCTGAGCCTTAACACCTGATAAGAGAGAGAGAGAGAGAAAGAGAGAGAGAGATAGAGAGAAAGAAAGAAAGAAAGAGAGAGAGAGAGAGAGAGAAAGAAAAAGAGAGAGAGAGAGAGAGAGAGAACAAAGTACTGGACTGGTGATTTGATTATTATCCCAGGAAAGGGAAAAGAGGAAAATTGACATTGGTGGGATTTGAAGTCAGAATGTGGAAACGAGGTATTCTTTCCACCACCCTCATCGTTATGCCAATTCACTACCGTATCATATCTATTAAGTACTCCATATGTTAAGATAGTTGGATAAATTGGATGTAACTGAAGAGAAATATTTCTGCGCGTTCATGAAATGGGAGGGAATATTTTGAGGTTCTATTGTTGATTCACTGAGTCTGATGTGACAGTAGTATATTTACTTTTTATTTATTTAATACGAAATCCAGTATTTTGTTACATCTATTCAAATCCATTTCTTATCGCTTAAACTATATTATTATTTTTTTTTTTTACTAGTGTATTTTGAATCTTATTACTTTGCAATGATTTATAAAATTTTAAATTTATAAAAATTTCCACCGATTTTCTATGTAATGGCTGACGCTTACATTCTTTCGAATGAATCTAAGCAAAATTGTTTGTATAAGAATGAACAAGCAGACGGAAGTCATAAACAAAAATAAAGAGTATGGTGGCTGCAAGGAATAACTAAACGGCATGAATTATTAATGGGCGGAATAAATGAATAGATTTTCTATGTGAATGGACAAAATACACGTATGAAAGAAATGGACACATAATCAAAATTGTGAAGTCTTTAATTAATTAATTACGGATTGTGTAATAAAATGAATATACTTCTGTAATTTTTCTATTGTCCTATTATGATTTCTTAATATTTTTAGTCACCACATCTGAAGTTTCATAAAAGTGACATGTTAAACTGAAAATATCATAGATACATAGAAACAATAACTTTCAGATATCGAAGTCTATAACAATTCGCTTTCATAATAAAAATATCTAGGCTTTCAACATAATTGGCTCTTATTCATCAAGGTTGAAATCAGAACCAAACCTTGTGTTTCATTAGATTATTTACGCATTTCTAAATATCCATTGCCAATCAGATTTAGCAGTATATATAGAAAGCTAGCCACTAAAACATTTTCATTTTCTCTCCCTGTTTATTTCAGTGTTCCTTTCTGTCGAAGAACGTAGGCTCGAAACGTAAAAGACTTTCTCACTTCCCGCGCGTTAAACTAATACATCTGTTTATTGTTTACACACCCGTATTTTTGTAAATTCTCACTATATACAGGGTGTCCCAAAAAGATGTACTCACTCTTTGACAGACGATTACTATTGTATCGTTTTGTGTGATGTACGGGCTTACCTCGATGCAACAAATCTAAACAACGGGTTGGGAGGAGAGGTAGCGTTGAATTTCCTGCAAGTTCCCCAGACCTCACGCCAATGGATTTCTTTTTTTTATGGGGGCATCTCAAAGTTAAGGTTTACGCTGCAAAACCAGTGACAATTGATGATTTGAAAAAGGAAATTCGAATACAATGTCTTGCAATTCCAAATGAAATGTTCGGCAATGTTGTCGAATCCATTGTTGGACGTTATCAGCTTTGTTTGGAAAATGAAGGAAGCCACTTTGAACATTTGCGAAC
>NC_069000.1:31137487-31138558 GCF_001194135.2 Octopus bimaculoides | reverse complement strand
TATATATATATATATATATATATATATGTGTGTATAAAAATTAAAACTGAGGCTGAAATCTATTTAGCATTTTCTCAAAGCAGCTAGCATTTAAAAACCAATTAAAGTAAAAATTAATACAGCGTATACAATTTTATAAATGCAATATATCGGTATGTATAAATGTTTATAATTATGAACTTTCGGTCATGTCATACTGAAGATAGTAGAGTGTATATCATCACAAAGCCTGAAATTGATCGATGTATGATTAAACTTTTACACGCAATCTTTTTTGTTCATTCTTTCGCTTTCAGCGCGAGTCTGTGTGATAGATAAAGTAGTTTAGAGCCATTTGGCGATTTTTTCATATATGGGGCAAAGTTTGCGGCTCTCGACCTATGACTTATACATGTGGGATAGTGGGAATTCACCTCTGAATTACATCACGCTACTATAAATATCCGACAAGGAACAGCACCGTCCTTAGGGATCTGTGTGAAAATTCGAAAATGCACAAAAGAATACATACTAAAAGAATGCGTGTACACATATACAATACATACATACAAGTATATATATATGTAATTAAGATTCCGGTGAATTAGACACTTAAATTGAGGCACCTTGCTAAGTCGGTATAATCCGCACACCCAAAACAATATTAATTGAATATTGAATATCAACACTCCGCGCAAGGGTGTTTGTACCCGATATTCCTGCCGTGTGTGCATACAACGCAATCCAGCTAAGTGAAGATATCGGCTCTTGGTTATTCTTACATCTACTTTTTATAAAGGTACTTTCTATATACTATTATCGAAGTGCAGATTCCAAGTTAGGTGAATAAAATATGAATATATACATATATATACATATATATACATATATATATATAAAGAAAATACAGGAGGATCAGTTATTACGATTTTATCCACTATATTTCCCTCTTACTTATTGCAACGGTCCTTCAGTTTATCTAAGCCCTGTATAAGAACTCGGAATGTTGGGTCTCCATTCAGGCCTTTCGTGATACCCTTAAAGCCAGAAACGTTTCTGCAACCCTCGTCTGTGTGTATATAAATACATATC
>NC_069000.1:31134196-31137058 GCF_001194135.2 Octopus bimaculoides | reverse complement strand
TATATATATATATATATATATATATATATGCATCTCTTCAACTCTAACTGGTTCCAGTTCGAGAGCCGTGGCCATGCTAGGGCACCACAGTTGACTTTGATACACCTTCACTATTTGAAATCTCGTCCGATATATGACATTTGGTGAATGAGAGTGTTCGAAACTGCTGCCTTCATCTATGTTTCCTGCTCTGAAGTAGGCTCATCTGGAATCCTTGACAGAAGATCCAGTTTTGACTTGAAGACACCTGCATCCACATCATACAGGTCTCTTAGGCTTTTTGGAAAGATATTGAAGAGCTATGGGCCTTTGAAAGCTAAACTATTGCAGTATCTGGTCTTGTACATTGATGACAATTTTGGGATCTTTGACACTATGCAGTGGCGCCGTCCTGCTCTTTGTGTAATTTCCAATGCCATAGTTTGATAGAAGTGGGAACAGGGCTTTCTAGATATATATCAGTACATATCTTTCACGCCTTCGCTCTAGAGAGTAGTGTCTTAAGTGTTTCAGTCTTCCCCAGTAGCTGCCATGTTTCATTGCGACGATTTTCTTTGTGTAGCTTTCAGTTCCGCCATTTATCTTATACTGTGTGCTGACCATAGTTATGAGCAGTAGTCTAAGCGACTGAGGAAATATGTCCTTCAGAGGACCATCATGGTTTCTTGCTCTCCTGTTCTGAATGTTCGGATGATCTATCAGACCAACCGTCTGAATTTTATTACCAAATTAGTAGCATGCACCTGAAAAGATGCATCATTACTCATGTCAATGCCCATCTTGCGCACTGATTTTGATTTTCAGACTTCAATCCTTTATGGGTCAGTGTGTCCTGTCTGCTTATCATTGTGTTTCTTGTGCTACAAGCACAGGTCCTGGAATTTTTCAGCTTTAAACTGCATGTTATTGTCCTCAGCTCACCTGCGTATTACATCCAACTCCCACAAGACGCAATACACAGGTGAGCTGAGGACCATACCATACTAGATCATGTTTATTCATAGCCTAATATATTTACAACACATGCATGATATTGAATGTGATTCCTGTCGTCGTTTTGCTCCCGGTCCTTTTTGACTGGTTAACTGTACAACCAAAAGCATCCCAACTATGACCGTACAATCTTTTTTGTTAAGACATTGAATTTTGGGGGAGTGTTAAAATGTCCCTGATTTGGATAAAAGTAAATACGGGAGGATGAGTTAATTCTGATTTTATTCAACGTATTCCCCTCTTAGATTCGCGCACTTTCTGCAAAGGCTCTTCAGTTTTTCTAAGCCCTGTAAGAGAACTCGGAATGTTGGGCCTCCAACCAGGTCTTTCGCGAGACACTTAAAGCCAGGAACTTGTCAGATATTTGTTTGTAATTTCTATCAATATACGGAATTGCATAAACGCAGCCAACTGTATAAATGGTTTCAAGAATTCCTCGTTAGGTCTATGTCAAGAAATTGAAAGGACAATGAGTCGTGACGAGAAGGCATTTGACATACCTGACTGTCAGTAGTGTTATTACTGCTGCTGTTAGCATTGCTTTTGTTGCTGTTCTTGTTGTTGTTGCTGTTCTTGTTCTTGTTACAGTGTGGTTGGTTGAAGTGGTGGCTTCTGTCACAATTGCTGTTGTTGACGTTGCCTTCTTCACTATTACTCTAGAGCATATGTAATTTATTCATGTATCGACACACGCACACACTTGGGCGGGATATATGGTTGAAAACCTTGACATCTGATGGAAATAAGAAAATAAAAACAAAAATGTACAACGATCTTGAATATAATCAGAATTTCGCCAGCAATTACAAGAATGAAAGGAAGTAAAGGTTAAACTAACTCTGAGATCATAAGACGAAGCATGAATAATAAATGACTACTATCAACCATGTACAAATGCCGACAAACGTGTATGTACACAGACACATTCAAATATGCTCACATTCTCTCTCTTTCTCTCTTTGTTACACACACACCCGTGCGCGCACGCACACACACACACATACACACACACACACATACATACACATGCACGTAAAGACTGGATTATTGGTTTTGGCCATTCAGCTGTGGCTATACAGCGACAGTACTCTATTTATAAATTAGAGAAGTCTTTTGCTCGTGAAAATTGAGAATCCGTCTTCTTCAATTGACGGTGAGATTATATACATAAACTCAGTCATTTACAGTTGTGAAGAGTACATGATAAGGTTCTACAGATATCTATATGTTTCTTCTGTAATGCATCATATTATTTTAATACATAAACGTGAATATATGGGTATATTTCAATTGATCGCAGTTTTGTAAAAAGGTAGCAATATTTTGTGTAGGGGGCATCTTTTTTTAACAAGTTACAGGATAGAGTAGTGGAAACTTTCCTGAAATTTGCTCTTTACAATTATTATATAAATGAAAAGACCTTAGAAAACGCAGTCGGTATTTATGCCTTGTATAATGTCCACGTGTCTCAAAACCACCTGAAAACCATCGATTACATGAGCTTAAAAGCCGAGTTATGCGGTGAATACAGCCGGCTCTCTCATCAACATTATTGAAAAAAATCAGCATTTTTTCCTATATAAGAGCTGTTGGTGTTTTGGCAGTCTTCTGAAACAGGCATTTTATTATATAAAGCGTAAATACAGATTACAATTTCTGTGTTACTTTCTTTCACACGGCGCAGAGTCTCTGCAATTAGCTTATCAAGCGTTATCGAGATTGTTATGCTACGTCTTAGATATATTCTTATAAAATGTAATGTTTTTGATGAAATATATGTCACTCCTGAAGAAATCAAAACATTGAAATTTGAGTGAAACCTCACTTTGTCTCAACTGGATATATATATATAATGAAAGAGCGAGAGAG
>NC_069000.1:31132135-31134084 GCF_001194135.2 Octopus bimaculoides | reverse complement strand
AGAGAGAGAGAGAGAGAGAGAGAGAGAGAGAGATGGTGACGCATACAGGAAAAATTGAACTCAAAATACGAGCTTATGCATGTTCTTTATTAAAATTAATATTTCATAGAAGTACCAGAGCGAATCAAGCTCCCTTGAGTTAGTCTGTTGATTCTGCTAAATATTAATATGTGTGTATGTGCGCGCGCGCGCGTATGTGTATGTATGTGTGTTTCCGTGCGTGAGTGTGTATGCGAATACACATTGTCTGTTTGAATCAAAAGTATGCGTGTTTTTGTTTATATGGCGGAGAACGTGTGTTTTGATATTGTGGTGCTTGTTGTGTGATCGTGTATACACTGTATGTGTGCTTGTGAGTGAAAGTTGAAACTGGCATATGTACGTATTTGTTTGAAAGCATGGGATGTTAGAAGACGTGGGCATCACTTACGTTTGTATATCATTCACGTGTGATGAGTTACAAGTTTTTGGAATATGTTTGTGTGCGTTTGCGTTTTCTTTTTCTCTGCGAATGTGCCTCTTTTCTGGTGTGCATAGACATTTTGGCATGATTGTTTTAAATGCACATAAACTAACACACACGTGTACACATTCAATGTTCCGATACATAAAATATCACACACGCCCAACACACGATCATAGCCATGCACATGTTATCCGTTATCCTCCATTTTCACTCTTTTACTCTTTAAAGTTATTCTCGCTAATTGTTCAGTCAATTTCAAAAATTATACTTGATTCGGCAATATGTAGATTTTCAGCCCTTATTTCTTTTCATTTACATTTTCCTTATCTCTCTCTCTCTCTCACTCTCTCTCTCTCACACACTCTCTCTCTCTCTCTCTCTCTCTCTCTCTCTCTCTCTCTCTCTCTCTTTGTATTCATCTGATGAAAGAACCTGGCCCGAAACGTTATGCATTTTCTTCCCTACAAGAGTTAAATTAATACCATATATATATTCTGATATTTCTGTGGCCTTGTGTAGCTTTTCAAGATATATTCTCGCTCTCACACGCACACTCGGACGTACACATACTCGCATACTCGCACGCACACGTACACACACGCGCGCGCGCACTCACAAATGCTTGCACACTCATTTATAAACATACACAAGCATTTGTTTTTATATTAGAATGATAAAAAAGAAAGATATATTGCACATTACTTAAGGTCAACTTTCGAAGATACAAATAAATAGATGTTACGCTTTAAATAGATCGAAGCATTAACACATCATGTATATTATAATATAAAATTAAAAGACAACAAAAAGAAGTATGAGTAGAAGTGTGGAATAAGCTACAGTATGAGCGCAATAGAACAGGAAATTAATTGTTAAGACTGAATAGATAAGACGAGAATGAAATGGCACATTTCTAGATAACTGCTCTGTAGAAGAATATTAGTTGGAAATGCACAATACCGAATTAGAATAAGGTTCGCTGGAGACAGGTTTACTGACCATAGTATTGAAACAATAATCCTTACAGAAGGTACTGATTCTTCATGGAATCTCTTACGAAAATATGCTAGCGGTAAAACGAGTGAAATACCTAGAATATGAACAGAAGATATCCAGTTAATAAACACAATGATACACACAGAGATATATATTTATTTATACACACATATGTGTGTATACATACATACATGTATACGTACATGTGTGTATATTTTATCTCGTTAGAAAACAGAGAGATTAAATGGATACAAATTAATTTATTAATTAATCAACATATGTTGATAATTAATAAATTAATTTGTATCCATTAGATATCTCTTTTTTCTAACTCCTTAATTAATGTTCGTTATATTACAATATTTCATATAATATATTCATTGAAGAAATATCTCTTCAAAATTTGATATATTAAACCAGTGTTAAGAGGTTTAAATATTCTCATTGTGAATATATATATATATATATATATATATATATATATATA
>NC_069000.1:31129420-31132125 GCF_001194135.2 Octopus bimaculoides | reverse complement strand
ATATATATATATATATATATATATATATATACACGCACATACATATATATTGATATATATACATACATACATACATATACATACTGGCATTCAAGATCAGTGAAAAAGGGAACACCTATCCTGAACTATTCAGAAATCTGCAGTTACTCTATCCAGATAACAAGTTTAGGTTTACACCTGTAATTATTGGGACCCTGGGATATGTAACGCACTGCCTAAATACCAATCTTGAGAAATTAGGCTTCTCAAAACCAGAAAGGCGAAAGATAATTCGAAGACTACAGACCCAATCCATCACTAGAACTGTAAAAATCTGTAAAACTTTCCAGAAGTTTATCATTTAGATATATATGAGCAAGTCTAGATAAGTAACTATACGCATGAGAATACATACATAAAACATACCAATCTGCGCATACATACATAATACATACATACATACATACATACATTCATACATACATATATACATACATACACACATATACATAAACACATATAGGCACATATATGTATACACACATATATACACGTGTAAGGGGAGGGGCTGTAAAGTTCCTAGCTTTAAGGATCTCACGAAAGGCCTGGCTGGCGGCCTAACCTTCGGAGTTCTTTCACAAGGCTTACAAAATGTGAAGGACCGCTGCAATTTGTGAATCTGAAAGGGAATATTTGAATAAAATCAATTAACTGATCCTCTTTTGTCTTCTTTTACCCAAACCCAAGAGCTTTTAAGCACCCTCGTATACACACACACACACACACACACACATACACACACACACACATATATATATATATATGAAGGCGTATGGCTTGGTGGTTAGGTTTTGCGAGATCGTGGTTTCGATTCCCAGACCGGGCGTTGCATTGTGTTCTTGAGCAAAACACTTCATTTCATGATGGTGTGTTATAATTTCGTAATGTGATATGCGGCACACGGTGTAGCTGTACAATTACTTTCGATTTCATGGAGGGAGTGAGCTTATGAGAACACAAGCATTTGATCACTATAAACAAATCATCTCTGTGGTTGTTCAGTAAGGAATCGCCGAAGCCTCATTCGTCGTGTAACGACGGGAGAGTTCATGATTATATATATGTATGTGTGTATGTGAGTGTGTGTGTGTGTGTGTGTGTGTGTGTGTGTGCGTGCGTGTGTGTATGTAAGTATGAATATGAATGCACAGACGGGCAGTGTCTCTCTCACACACACAACAGACAGACAGACAGACACACACACACACACACACATGTAAACAGACATATTCTGGTTTTTCTCAGCTGACTTATTCTGTGATCAGGTGTTGAAGAGGAACAATGACAATGGCATATTCAATGGAGCCATTCAGTGTGCACGTTCACCGAGTGCATTTAGTTGTTTCCCATTTAAATGAACATTAATAATGGCTTCCCTGTTGTTAATAGAAAGACGTCAAGTATCCGTTACGCGGTTGTACATGCAAGTAGGAAGACGTTGATAACTTATAATATAGCATAACTATTGAAGATAATTATAATTAAAAGGTGAATAGAATAGTATTAATCTATTATCAATATCTGATATGACTCTACCATGATGCTTTGTTTTAGATCCAATGATCAATCTGAAATCAAATCTCATTTGAAAGCAAATACAAATTAAGACAATTTCAAGATCGCCTTCTACATCTCTTTCCGTGTCATCGTGGCTATACAGTATTGTACAAAAGTCATCACAGTTTGTATTAATCGTTGAATGCAGCATTTAACCCACAATAAGAAAGGTCATTACAAACGGTACTTTTTCTTAAGAAACCCTGTAGCTGTGTAAACAATTTTCTGAAAAGAAAAAAAATGTGAAAAGTGCTGCCATTCCAAAACAAAAGTAATCGATGTATCAGGTTGAAGATCCTGGATATTGGGTCAAGTTTTCTGAACATGAAGTATCATACGATTTTATTCTCTAGCTCAAAATCTTTCTCGTTTGAGACAGCATTCTTATTTTCTTGCTCAAACATATGCAACTCTGCATTTTTCATCGAAAGCTACCATTCATACAACCATTCTCGACAAACGATCAGGTAATTTTGAACGAGCAGTGTTGAGCCTGAGATAATGTCAGTTTAAATTTTGAAAAGCTGTGGCACCTGCTTCTGAATAGGACTGACAATTGACTATTTATACTTATATTCTTGGGACAACCTCACCAACGTTTAAAACTGATAATATAACCACAAGTAATCGTCAAAAATTATGCTTGATGGTTTACCATCCAGAGGCTGCTTGATGTAAACGATATTGTATCTATTTCGTTTCAGATCTACAGTTTCAAAACTTAGAGTAAATGCTGTTTAGAAGGTCATTCTTAAATGGCTGTTTCTATCCGTTCCCATTACCTTTTGCTTTTAATGTATCCTTAATCTTGGACTATATTATTCTGAACATATCCTGTCATTCTCGAGAGAGCTAAGATGTGATGTGAGGGAGATCTGGGTGCTATTTCCTGCATATCAAGGGATAATTTTAAGGCTTTCTACTTGACTCGTGAGGATACATATTTAATATTTTCCTGCAGTTTAGGTAGTTATTTACCAATGAAATATTTTATAAATATTTTATAAAATAGGAGGATCATCGGGTGAGTGTGTGAGCAAAAGAATAATTCAGCTGTTTATGTAGAAATGTTTTCGCTCTCTCTCTCTCTCTCTCTCTCTCTCTCTCTC
>NC_069000.1:31127441-31129388 GCF_001194135.2 Octopus bimaculoides | reverse complement strand
CTCTCTCTCTCTCTCTCTCTCTCTCTCTCTCTCTCTCTCTCATGCGTTTGACAATGTATAACCCATTTGCAACATATGAATTGGAATTCAATGTAGTAAAGGCTTGGTATTACAGTATTTGCAGACGATTTGTTAGTTTCTAAGTAGTACGAGTTTCCTAATATAGCCAATGATCTGTCATCCATCAGCATGTGGTGAACACGATTAATGTTTTCTTCGGTTGTGGGAGTTACAGGACGTCTAGACATTTGATCATCTTCTAGACTCTCTTTTACTTTCCTAAACTCTGTTGCCCACTTTTGCACTGTTGATAAGGCTGGAGCGTTTCAGAATGAATGTCCATTGGAGCGAAACGAATTTCTGTAGGTACTTGATAACACCACAATGCTAAACTTTGTCCGTTTTCAAGAGAAGTCGCTACTAGTTACATTTGAAGTCTTCTTTGAATAATCAGATATCAACTTACCTGGAGAGAAACAATGCAGGAATTACTATGAGGGGTTGACATATTACATACAAGATCTCATAGCTCTAGCATCATTCCTTAACTGTCATCTTATGAACTGTTCATCCCCCACCGCAAATTTCCTCGCAGATTCCCCAGTTCCTCGGAAGCTTCGCTTCGCTTCACTGGTGACTTTAATGGCCACAATAATTGCGTCTTCAAACCTGTATAAATTTTTGCTTTTTTGATTTCTGGTAAACTAAATTCCTAAACACTGCGTATAGAAAGCTATTGGCTGACCAGGTTATAACCCAGGGTGATAGTTATAGTAACGATAGTAATTTCGGAAACGAACGCGATTCTGAGCTGAGTAATGATAATGAACGTGTGCATAACAGAATAATTAGTATTATTAAGTCAGGTGATGATGAGAAGGGTACCCCAATGTCCTAAGCAGGGTACTAGTAGTCGTAGTAGAGGATATGGTACTGTTTTTAGGATTAGAAACACACCATCCTCACCCCACTAGGATAGTAGGGACACCAATGCCTTTACTGGACGCTGGGTTTCGGTCAGCTAGTCATCATTAACAAAGAATATTCAAACGAACCCAATGCCGAGACCACCCTTACTGACTTAGTCTGGGAGAATGATCTATGACATTTGAGTTTGACTAAAAGTGTGAGTCAAGGTTGAAATCTAAATTCAATTGATAGGCTGCGAGAAATTTGGGACGGAAGCTATTCTATACAAAAACAAATGTGAATATCTTGAGAATATTTTGTGAATGTTTTGAGAGTTCCAGGGATGAACAGAGAGAATCATTAACACGCCGGGCAAGATGTTTTGCGGTATTTCGTCCGTCTTTACGTTCTGAGATCAAATTCCGCCGAAGTAGACTTTGCCTTTCATCCTTTCGGGGTCAATAATATAAATACCAGTCGAGGTCTGGGCTCGATGTAATCGCGTTAGCCCCTCTCCTGAAATTGTTAGCCTTGTGCCAAAATTTTAAACTAATACATTGATGGTTCAGAGACCCATAAATGAACGCAGCTCCATGGCTAGAGACGCGTTTCATGTTATTTCGTCCGTAATGAATGCTGTGGAGGGGAGAAAGATACACAAATTGATACGGGCGATGAAATCTATAAAACACGCCTATTGTTCAGCTATCTGATATGAAAATTCAAGGAATACTGCGTGCCTCGGGGAGCATACCCTCATCAAACCATCGCGTGTTGAGCGTACGATCTCAACAAAAATTATTCAAGCAATACATCAAAGATGAACGAATACGTTGGGATATCAAAATATTCCGACTGTATAACTCCGAAAAGGTTTATATTTAAAGGCAGAATTGTACACGGGAAGACAAAAGGTTGCTAATGTAATTGATAACTTTAGTTTAACAGATAATTTGATGGTGTAATTAAAATACACTCATGATCGAACTATGCATTGCATGTAACGATTTTTAGGCTCCAGTTTTACATATGAGTTAC
>NC_069000.1:31123441-31127376 GCF_001194135.2 Octopus bimaculoides | reverse complement strand
CAATAATGTTTCGAATCTTCCGTTCATCGAAACAGTGCCTCTCTGATATTAGTTGTTTTGGTCGCTCGTGGTTAACGGCTGAGTGCAGATGATTAACGTGGCAAATGAAACTGATTATATCTGCATAGCAATGTGCATGAAAATCTTTTCAATGCGGAGAACGAATAATCAGATATTAAAGAAATTTAATGACATCAGGAAGGAAGTAAAGAAAGAAAGGAGAATAATGAATAATGAATCAAACCGTGGGGAAATTAAAGAATGTGTAATATATATATATATATATAGAAAGACTGAATGATTACAAGTATCATTGGTAAAACGAGAAAGGATAACCGAATAAATGAATGCTGGAATCTCGTGTGTAGCCAACAGTCAGATCGAGCAGACCTACGAGGAAAAGTGTTCTAGCTATGACCGTTCTGCTCTTCCTCTTGAAGACAGTCTGTCTTAGATAATCAAAAATGTAATGCGTGACTTGAAGGACATTCGACTATTTCGAGTAGGTCGGCTGAGCAACCTTATAAAGAAACAGCGTAATGAAATGATGTTAGAATGGAAAGGGAGATAGGAGGAAGGTAGTAAAAGAAACAAAGGAATGTGAAAAGGGCGAAGAATGAGATTTTGAAGAAAGTTGTAGACGAAGAGAAAGGGATAAAGGAAGAATCGGACAATAACAGTGGCGACACAGGAATGACAAATTGTTTTAAGAGAACAGGTAAATTGATGAAGGTTGCAGACAAAATGGTGGAGAAGAGAAGAAAAAGACGAAAGAAAAGGAATAAACGTTGGTGGAGAATGAGACGGGGAAGAAGAGAAATGAGAAATTATTGATGCTTAGCTTCACATTAATTGCGATTGAGCAGAAGTATGATTAAATACCTTCTAACGGTGACCATGTCATGTTTTACAAGCATAGTATATCTAGGATCATATTATCCATTACGTCATCTTTGTTATATAAAGAAAGAAGCAAGAAAAAAAAGTAGAGGAGGAAACCAAGAGCTGCCAGACAAAAAGAAAGAAGATGAAAATGAAGCTGAATAGTGTGGAAGCGAAAAAAGTGGACGAAGGAAAATAGTGACAGGAATAACAGTGTCGAAATGTCATAGTCATAAATCTGTTGCCATTCACATCAGACGAATGGCGGTCACGTTAACTCAGTATTTTGTTTGAAGACATCTAATTTGTGATTCGGATTAAATGATCATAAAACAAACATAGTCACTTAGCTTGATCATCAATCCATTTTCTCTGTGATGATATTTAGATTAAGAGAGAAAGAAAAACAGAAAGACAGAAAAAGAAGATAAGAGAATCAACAATAACATCATGTACTATAAACATAAATAAATTTATATAAAAGGATAAAATAAATGAACAAATAGGTAAACCGGAAGAAGAGGATAAACTGACCTAACCGAACTAATAGTGATGATCGATTCATTTTGCTTATTATTTTATTCTTTTCCTAACTTCATTCATTGAACTGAGATCATACAACACTTCCCACCATCTTTTATTGCATTGTGTTCCAGGAAAAAAACAACGGAGCGTAAATACAATAACAATGTATGAGCACATGTTAATTCTGGCCAACTTGGGGTAAAGACATCTTGAAATGTTGAATAATATATTTAAGAGAATATATAAGGACTTCACTGCTATGTCTATGGTCTAACAGATAGAGATGCAACAGAGCCTCATTTCTACCTCTCAGACAATACGGTGTATAAATTACTTTATTGAAAACACAAATGGTAAATATCAGATATGGTTCCATTTATTCTTTTGCTAGTTTTATTTCCTGAACTGCGGCCGTACTGGTGTACCACTATTTCTGTATTGTACATATTTTAACTATCTGTATTATTATTATTATTATTTTTATTATTGTTAAGGCGGCGAGCTGGCAGAATCGTTAGCAAGCTGGGCGAAATGCTTAGCGGTATTCCGTCTGAGTTCATATCCTGCCAAGGTCGACTTTTGCCTTTCGGGGTCTATGAATTAAGTACCAATTGCATACTGGGGTCGATCTAATTGACTGGTCACCTCCCCCAAAATTTCAGGCCTAGAGTAGAAAATATTATTATTGTTTTTGTTGCTGTTGTTGTTGTTGTTGCTGATGTTGTTGTTGGTGTGTCAGGACGTCTTCTTTTTGAGCTCGGTGAGTAGTAATTCGTGTTTGTCGTTTTGTTCTGAAGAGTTTGTTGAACTCCTGTTTTTGTTGCTGAATTCAGTTTCTGGGGAAGCTGTCCTCCTGCGGAACTAGTTTTTGTTGGAAATAGCTCCCTTTGGGAGCTAATTACACACTTTTTTCGAAAAAAAGAAAAGATGGCGATCGAGAGAGGGAATGAGACCGAGACATTGAACAACCATTTCAACGAAGACTACCCCTCTTTCACCACCACTATTGTTCCTTCACAGGAAAAGAAGGAAAAAGGAAAGAAAAAACAGAAAACAGGAAAGAAAGAATGACACTGACACTGTTACCACCACCACAAACACGAACAACAACAGCAACAAGCCAAGCGTCAACGGTTTCGCCTCGGCAGCGAGCAAAAATTAAATGTCACAGTGTAAGACATTCAAGCGTCAAACGGATTAATAATAAAAAAAAAGGAAACAATGTAGCGATAAATACACCAAATGCTATAATTAGGGACACAAAAAAGAACCCACTCATTTACAAATGCGTAAACGCACACAACAAAAAAGAATGGAACAAACAACACAAGAGCAACTTGAAGTCATACTTAAGCCAGTATGGACTGTAAAAACGTATGTAACAAGAGGAAAACGTTTCGCCACCGTGGAGGTGCATTTCGCAACGGAGCAAGAAGCAAAGCACCACTCCACTGCCACTAGAAGGTCAAGACATTTTACTCGTGCTCACGTACCTTGGTGGGCGCGTAGCAAAAATAGAAATTGGGGAGGTGCCCCAGAAATAAATATATGCTGGCTGGTGGCGGCACTCCTCCTAAACATAGAGGACACCAATACAATACTGGGGTGAACAAGTTGAACCAACAAAATTGGCCGGGTCAGAAGTTGGAGCTCTTAATCCAAGTAGAACAAGAAGCTTAGAGATCATTCCCGACTCTATCAGTCTACCGGACGGAACAAAACTACACATGGCCGTAGAGGGCAGGAGGCCGAGATGTTACTTCTGTGGTGACAAGAACCATCTCAAGGTCTCTTACCCCAGAGAGAGAGAGAGGAGAAACGATTAGCACTAATACCAACACCAGTGCCACTTCCAGTGCAGCAACAGCAACAGCAGGTGCAGCAGCAGGGACTTTCCGATGTTGATTTCGCGTGTGCGTTTCGCACATGTTTCACTTAAACATCGTACATAGGAGAAAGTGCTTTGTATGGCAATAGATTTTCGTTTTCGTGATTATTTTCGTTAAAAGACCGCTTCCTTTAAGTTTCCACAGGTTCCTTTATCCCATTCCACCGATGTTATTAGATTAGATTTGTTTTTGAATGGAGAGCCCGGTGTAGCACATCCATGCTGCTATTCAGCGCGGAGCTCTCATATATCCAAAGGTGAATTATCCAGACCCCAAAGAATTCCTCTCAACACATGACTATGATGCTCCCCCACTACTTCTGCTCATGATCAGAGATGCACATATCGTCAGCCACCAAGGGACATGCTCAACAGGTTACGGTCAAACAACTGACAAGCAAATCTGTGGTATTAAGCAGAATATTTGCTGTAGCCCATCTTTTACAGCAAGACAAAACAATGTACATGATAACATTTCCAATCAGTTAAGATCAGAAGCCATGAGAGCCACTGCCTGGTACTGCATCCGGGCATTTATTATCATTATCATCATTATTATTATTATTATTATTATTATTATTATTATTATTATTATTATTATTATTATTATTTTTTTTTTTTTTTTTTTTTTTTTTTTTTT
>NC_069000.1:31121508-31122763 GCF_001194135.2 Octopus bimaculoides | reverse complement strand
TTTTTTTTTTTTTTTTTTTTTTTTTTTTTTTTTTATTATTTATTATTATTGAATGAGAGAGCATTGCATGTCATCAAAATTACACTGGGGTTTAAATATAGTAGTTCAGTGACCACCCGTCTGATAAGGGTACAACATGTACAGGCATCTCAACCATATGTGCGTGACATGTGATCTTGCAGGTGGGGCCTAGTTAGAATCTTCTTCAGGTTGAGTAGCTCATCCCACTCAAAATGTCACTGAGTGAGGGTTATTTAAAGATGAATAAAACACCCATGTTTCCAGATATGAGTTATTCAAGCCCCAAAGAATTCCTCTCAACACATGGCTATGATGCTCCCCCACTACTTCTGCTCTCTGTGCACATATTGTCAGCCACTAAGGGACATGCTCAACTGGTTAAAGTCAAGCAACTGACAAACAAATAGAGACACCCTCGGTGATAAATGGTATGTCTTGGGAGTCTGAATTTAGTGGGGCGTCCCCTTTTCCAGGTCTGACCACAACTGATTTCTTCAGAAACGAAAGAGAAAGAGAGGAAAAGACGTGTGAAGGGAGCAAGAAAAATATGGATTCGTTTTTTGGACTGGTACATGTAAACCGCGGGGGAATGGAAGGCCAATGTGACTTGTTTCGGAAATCAGAAACGAATAATGGTTACAAATTTTGGCACAAGGCCAGCAACTATAAGGGAAGGGGTAAATCCCTTACATCGACTCCAGTGTTCAAGTGGTACTTACTTTATCGATCCCAGAAAGTAACGGACCAGGAAGAGAGCGAATAGTACAACGCATTTCCTTTCGTCGTGCTTTACATTCTGCCAATTCATTACCTCAACGTTACAGTATCGGGTGTTCATTACATAAGAATGTCTTATTTTATATTATTAGATGGTGATTGTCTTTCATTAATGGTTGGTTACTGAGTAGTGTATGATAAGTTGTTATATCATTTAGTGCATAGTTCTCTGAATTTAATATGATAAATATTTCATTCCATTTGCATTCTGATTCCAGTTAGAGCATAAATCGACTTTATATTTCATCCTTCTGGATTTCATAATCGTAGTAGTAAGGATATCATTATGGATAGGAGAATTGATGAAGCGTAAAGTGGGACATGGTGTGCTTAGTGGCAGGCCGGCGTAGGTTTAAAAATTCTCTCTCTCACTTTGTATGAAATCAAACCTTAAATGCTTGCGCGTGTGATTATGTCTTTATATTTGTGTATGTATGCGAATATCTCTTCATAATGT
>NC_069000.1:31118198-31118910 GCF_001194135.2 Octopus bimaculoides | reverse complement strand
ATATATATATATATATACATATACATACATACATATGTGTGTGAGCATATATGTATATGTGTCTATATAATTATATGTGTGTATATATTCATATAAATACATTTATATTTATAGATATATTTATATTGATGACGTCATCAAAATTGTAAACATTCGAAGGAACGTGGAATAATGATTTTGGGAACTGGTTTTCGAAGTACAGCTAATTCTATAATTAATAGCATCTAAATATTTGTTGGAAAACCTTTTTGTATAGGAAAAGTCAAAGGCAGCCCTTTGGAATCGAACTCACATCGTCTGTAGAGATGACTGGCATTCTACGATTGTACACCTCCCAGCACATTCTTTTCTACTCTAGGCACAAGGCCCGAAGTTTTTGGGGAGGGGAGTAGTTGATGAGATTACACCACTACGCAACTAGTACTTAATTTATCGACCCCGAAAGGATGAAATGCAAAGTCGACCTCGGCGGAATTTGAACTCAGAACATAAAAACAGAAGAAATACCGCTAAGCATTTCGGCCGGCGTGCTAACGATGATGCCAGTTCACCGTCTTAATACATACTTTGGATACATACATACATACATACATACATACACACACATACATACATACATACATACATACATACATTCATACATTCATACATACATACATACATTCATACACACATACATACATACATTCATACATACATTCATACATACATA
>NC_069000.1:31116101-31117111 GCF_001194135.2 Octopus bimaculoides | reverse complement strand
CCTCCTCCTCCTCCTCCTCCTCCTCCTCATCATCAATATCATCATCATCGTCGTCGTCATCATCATCATCATCATCATCACCATCATCATCAACACTATTCTTACAGTCATCATCATCACTACTTGTTGAATTAAAGCAGATGTTCTTGTTCTTGTCCCTGTAACCAATGAACTGATCTAAAAGTGTCTTCCAATTTTAAAACTGATAACTGTACGTAAAAGCCAAAAAAAAAAAGCAATAACTGGAAGCAGTAGAACGGAGAATGAAGTGAAGCTTCGTTGGGCTGATGAAGATTAGCTGAAGTGGTTTGAGTAGTTGCGAGATATAAGTAGATTGTAAAGAGTATAAAAAAAAGAAAAAGAAAGACAACGGGGGCAAAGTCGTAGTAGTAGTAGTAGTAGTAGTAGTAGTAGTTGTAGTAGTAGTACCAGCAGCAGCAGCAGTAGTAGTAGTAGTAGTAGTTGTAGTCGTAGTAGAAGAAGAAGAAGAAGTAGTAGTAGTAGTAGTAGTAGTAGTAGTAGTAGTATTAGTAGTAGTAGTAGTAGAAGAAGAAGTAGTAGTAGTAGTAGTAGTAGTAGTAGTAGTAATAGTAGTAGTAGTAGTAGTAGTAGTAGTAGTAGTAGTAGTAGTAGTAAAAGAAGGTGTATGCAGAAGTGGCAAAAGCGATTATAAGTGTAATTTAGAACGAGAGGTATAATTAAAAAATCGAAAAAAGGAGGATAAATGAAAAGAAGGTACTTTCATTTTATTTTTGCACCTGAAGCATGTTACAATATGCTGGATGTGAAATGTAAGAAAACATATAAGACTTCAAAATTAAATTGTCACAGATGATAAGATAATGATAAATTAGGGACATGGAAAGTTGAGAGAAATTCGAAGTTTCACTTGACGTCTCACAGCAGTATCAACGTGTAGCTGAAAATGAACAGCAATTTTAGACCACTTTATGATAGCAGTGTAATGAGTCTGTGAGTGCATTTTTGTCTTCACGTGTGTTTCTGCGTCT
>NC_069000.1:31109989-31113427 GCF_001194135.2 Octopus bimaculoides | reverse complement strand
ATATATATATATATAGGTGAGAAAGTTGGTATGTGAAAGCACGTGGTTGGATGTATAAAAGATAATAAGAGTGAAAAAACTACAGAAGGCTTGTGTTACATGGTTAAAGTATATATTTAAATTATGTCAGAAAAATGTTATAAAATCTTTTTGGTATATAAACATTGTATTTTGAGAAATAACCGGTTTCGTGTTGTCTTTTCAAATTTCTCTACTTCATTGTAACGTGTTCGCTCCAGAAAGTGAGATAGTAGATACGCTGGTTCGTAAACTGAAGAAGATTTCGCTGTTATATCAGCCACATATAGCTATGAAGCGTAGTTGTCCTCTGTTCGACTTGTTTTACATTATTTACAAAGACTATTGACTGTGGCTTGATGAAATACAGGCCAAGCGATGTCTGCGTGGAATCGACGTAGTAACACAATAATGTATTTGACTAATGAATTAGCGTTCCTGTTTATTTTTATTGAAGTCAGATTTACATCAGACTGAATTCCTTTGTTGATTTATGTGCTCATTCCCAAGCTTTGTGATACACGTTCAAGGCTTTGCTTTATGACGCTATGATAAAAAGTTCTCCAACTTTTTAAGTGCCAGCATTTAATCTATTCTCATAAAATGATAGAATCCGTAATATTTATTCCAACAACCATAAAAGATTACTTATGAGATATATTGCTGACAGGAAATTGAAGCCTTAGAAATTGAAATGGGAAACAAGTTGGTTGAAAACTTTTACTACAAAGTTCCCTGCCATAATTGCGACCTCTAGAACTTGAAGTATTATATATTTAATGTTTAGCCTTATTCCTGTAAAATTTCAGGTGGTCTCATTGACAATGTTGCATGAGCGACGACCCATTTTCAGTATCAGATTGTGGAGATGTTCTTTCTGGTTGAACTCTACTGTTGGCTTATTTGCATCCTGCTCCTGGGAACTGACTTAGTTTATTCAGACCCCCCAAAACTACTCCTGTCTTTCTCGTACCATCTCTCCTCGTATTAACCCCCCCCCCGCGCACCCCCAAAACGACCTCAGAAATATCCTAGTAAGGAGCGGAATAACACACAGCCCAACACAACCAGGCTCTTTTAAATATATCGATTATTCGACACCTCTTGTTACAATCATCAATGGGCGACCTCACCGCAAACCATGGGCACACTTACTTAAGGAAACAGGGGTGGGTGGAGCAATGTTTGATATTCGAAATTAGCGCCGTGTCACCGACAGGTTTAAGTGAACGTTTTTCCTTCTACTTCTACATCTCTTCTTAGTTCCTTAAACCCTTTCTTATCCTTCAACTTCCCTCTCACCATTTCCCCTCATGCCACATTACGCTTTGCCTCCTTCTCCTCATTTCATTACGCCGTTCTTCTTCCTTTTCTCGCTGTTTCTGTTTCTCTACCACTTGATGTTCAAGTATGAAACTCACTCGTCCCCGCGGTCTTTATCAGTTGTAGCCATTTTCTTAAACTAAGTGGATGTCAAACTCTTCTGTGCCTGATTAATTTCTCTCCTTTCAATTTTTCCCTCTCAAAAAGGACAGTGTCCGAATTTTCTGCTGCACTGTTTTTAATCGATTTTATGCACACACGCACGCACACACACACACACACACACACACACACACACACACACACACACACACACACACACACACGCACGCACGCACGTACGCATACACACACACACACACACGCACACACACTCAGACACCTACACACATATTAAACATGTATACGTATTATGCTGGCGTATGTACATGTATTAAATATGTATACACAAATGCGTTATAAATATTCATATATATATATATATAATTTATGAATACCTGTACTGAGCTTCAAATGTCAGAGTTCAATTCTAGATTTTTATTAAATTCTGCAAGAGAATATATTTGCATATACTTTGTAGTGCACATAACTCCTTATAATACACGTGAATCTTACTATGAACTGTTACTTCTCTTTTTTTTTTTTACCATTTTTAATCATTTTTCCAATTATATTTCTCAAAGAACTAAAACTGAAATAATTCTAAATCACGTCTATGGCTTCCAAGTATAATTTAAATATTTATCGCTTTCTTAAGTCGCATGATATTAACTTGCTTGAGCAATTATTTTTTATTAAAATCATAAAACATTTCCATTACGAAACTACTTATAAAATCTTTGTGTTTTCTTCATTTATTTATTCATTTACATATTTTCTTTTTCTGCGAATTCAAAAAGTTTTGTGTAAGCGTTAAAACAAGTTGGTTTCTGCCAGTAGTGTGTGTCTGATGAGTTTCTTAGAGGATCACTCGTAACGTCGATATTGAAATAGGTATAATTAAACTGTTTATGCATTGAATGCCTTGTTGAATGGAGGTCATCTTCTTTGTATAAATAGAATTGTAACATCTCTCTATGCATCAATTGCTATCTCTCCCTCTCTGTCACTATATCAATCTCTCCGTCGAGCTGGTTAGCGAAAGTGGACTCTCTTTATGGACATTTAACTAGCGGAAAGAAAGCAACGTTTTCTAGTCTCTTAGATAATACTCAATATAGGTTTCACCAAGGTGTAGAACAACAGAAAGTAGAAGACCAAGAAGAAATAGAAGACACGCATGCGCACACAAGGACATGCATATGTATATTAGTAGAGTAATAGTATTAGCTGTAACGTTTAAGTAACAAATATTAATTTGTATTTGCACGCGTGTGTGCATATAATATATATAGGGAGAGGGTTAAGGACGGTATAAGAACAACCATAAAGTCATTTGAAATGGATCCAACGGCCATAGAAACACATGCTTTGGCTCGAGCTGGATGGCGAACAAAAGTGTGGAGTGGAGTTAAAGCGCTAGAGGGGACCAGGCAAGACTCAAGAGAGATTTAAAGAAGACTGTTGCGATCGAGAAGGTGAAGCTCAGTGACATATTTGTGCACAGCATAGTTAGTGACATATGCGTTTCTTTTGCTGGGTTTAAATCTTATTTGCGGACCCATGAAAAACGAACTTTCACTCACAACTCTACCTATATATCTGTGCACACTTTTCAATGCCGTGCATGCCATAAGCTCTGCAAATCTAACGGAGGCCTCAAAGGGAATTTTACGATCCACAAGGATCACTACTTAACTGCAGCTCTTAGTGGTCCAAATCTGATATGCAATCGATGTGTGTATCTTTTTAATACATTGTCTGGTTTAAAAGCCATATCAGACGCCATGACGGACTTAAGATGTAGTTACAGGAGGTGGTTAGACTCTGCATAAGGAGTAGACAACCACCATATATATATATATATATATATATATATATATATACACACACACACACACATTTGTACATGTGTACACACACATTCACTCCCACTTACACACATATATATATATATACATATATATATGTGTATATATATATACATCTATGTATACG
>NC_069000.1:31106885-31107796 GCF_001194135.2 Octopus bimaculoides | reverse complement strand
CACGCACACACAAACACAAACACACACTCACACACACACACACACACACACACACACACACATACGACTCAGTTTCCGTCTACCAAATCCAGACACAAGTCTTTGGTCGGCCCGAGGCTATAATAGAAAACACTTGCCCAATGTTGCACGCAGTGGGACTGAACCAGGATCCATGTGGCTGGTAAGTAATCTACGTACCACACAGCCACTCTTGGAAAATAACGCATTATGAACAAGAAATCGACCGCGTGGTGGATTGGAAATTGGTCACGTGATTAAGGGGTGAGTTTAAGTAGGAAAGGGCGGTAGATATGCGAGTATATACGTATATGTGTGTGCATGTATGTGTTTATATATCTCTGTGTGCATACCCGTACCGATGCAAGCTTGCGCACGTGTACGTATTAATTAATCAAAACTTTATCCTTATCAGAAGAAGAGTAAACATTATTGAATACAGCGTAAAGCAACCAAATGCAATGTGGAACAAATGAAAATCAAACGTGGGAGAAATGTTTAGAATTGTTACACTGGCGAATCCAAAAAGTTAGTGTTTATCGATACAAAAAATACTTATGAAAAGAAAAAGTAAATGAGTGGAAATTTTACCGGTGAGTGGGTTAAGTTATAAGGTACTAAAAGAGAATGACTCTCCCCAGGTACAACAGATTACCCGTAATATCCCCAGAATTTAAAGGCCCAAAAGGCTATCACTTATAATATTGCTTGGACTGTGATCGAAGCGAGTGCAAAGACCCAGAATAAGGACAGTTATACAATTAGAATATTGCAGGCAATGCGGTAAAGTAAAAAAAACCCTCGCTCAATGATCAGAACAGAAATGGCTATATATATATATATATATGTGCGTGTGTGTGTGTAAATACACACACACACATATATATATATAT
>NC_069000.1:31100673-31106554 GCF_001194135.2 Octopus bimaculoides | reverse complement strand
CTCTTCCGATCTGACTGTACCTATTTCTGAGCGTGTGTGTGGCTATCTAAGCATGCATTTATGCGAACGTGTGTACTTGTGGACGTTCTCCTTTCTGATACGGCTGTCTGTCCTCATGTATAGGGTTATATGAATGCTTTTAAATAATTATATTTCCAACGACTTAATAAATTTCCGTTTAGCATGAAGAATAATCGACAGAAGTAGAGAGGATAGCTTTCATGAAATATAAGTGATGAGTGGGTTATTGATAACGATACGGTTAATAAGAAAAAGGACATTGATACCAATGAAATGTATTTGCGTTTTTAGTAGCGAAGTTGTAGTAATAGGAGTGTAAAGAAAGATGCAACAAGCACTTAAAATCGAAATGATGTTTTCCTTATTTCGTTCTTTGAAAAGAGCGAAAAGAAACAACTTCAGGGGAATAATATTGTGGCTAATCTCTAAGAAGAATCTGTAATTGTACCAAAAGACGTAATAAATTATACATCACGATACCATTAATCATACCTCAATTCCCATTTCTAATAGCCCTAATCCAGAACATTTCGTAAAACCATATAAATGAATACACAAATACAAATGGCGGCTGATAAAAAAAATTCCCGCTCCAAGGAAGCAATTTTTTATGTTGATATCTGAGTGGAGCTGCAACTTACGTACAGTAGAAAGTAAAGAATGCTGTTTGGAAATTATTATATTTACGATAGATAATACGGGTGAAGAAGAAGAAAAAGAAAAAGGTGATAGTGACGACGATGATGACGATGATAAATTGGTTGTTATTTTGCTACAATTGTCAAAATTATTCAAACACAGCGATGGGTGTCTATAAACAAGCTTAAATATATATTGCACTGCATATGTGAAATTCATGTAAAATTTTTATGTCTGAAGTGACATAAGTAAAAATGTGTGTATATATATACTTGGAAGCATAAGGATATATGCATATATGCATTATTAATCCTATCGTTATCAATAACCCACTGATCACTTATCTTTCCAGTTCTTGACTTTCACATTCTACTTCATGCGTGACATGGTTATTTCATTTCACGATAAACGGCGCATGAACTTGCAGGTGGGGCCCAGTCCAAATTTCCTTCAGGTCGTGTAGCCTATTCCGCTCAAAATGTCCCTGAATAGAGTTTTTTTAAGGATAATGAACGAAACACCCTTGTGTGTAATCCAAACCTCAGGGAATCCCTCTCAACACATAACTATGATGTTCCCCACTCTACTCCTGCACGTGACCAGAGATGCACATATCATCAGCCACTAAAGGTCGTGCTCAACTGAGTAAGGTCAAGCAACTGAGAGGTAAATATGTGGTTTCTGAGCAGAATATTTGTTGCAGTGCATCGTTTATACCAAGACAAAGCATGTACAAGATAACACTTCAAATCAGTTAAGATGAGAACCCATGAGAGCCACTGCCTCGTACTGCGTCACGGTTACTATAATAATAATGATAATAATAGTAATAATAATAATAATAATAATAATAATAATAATAATAATAATAATAATAATAATAATTATTATTATTATTATTATTATTATTATTATTATTATCATCATCCTCATTTCACTTCTGAAAGCTGTCGATTTCACTTGCTCTGGCTAATTCTTTTAGAGCGGAAAGCAACTTGTTGTTAACGATCTCGCAGGTATCTTTCCACGATACTCAACATTCAAATACAATCCCAAAACCCTAGCTGTCCCCCAAAAAGTAGATTTGTAGCATATTCTATCCCCCTCACAACGACTGGAATGACAGCTACATTCTTCATTGACCGCATTCGTGCAATTCCATCTCTTAGTGGCTTGCACTTCTCATTCTTTTCCCAGTTCTATATATTCTACTCATGCATCTCCAGATGTGGCTATATCTGTGATCTTCGTTTCCTTCATCATTTTATTAACTACAACAATACCTGGCCTGCGAATGCCAGACAATAAATCACACTGGATTCTAAATGGCGACGACCAGGTCTCTGCTGCTCCCCCACAGGACATCTACGGGGCAAGAGTCCTTCACCTGAAGTTCCGTCGTTGTTTGTATTAATTTTTTTTATCCATTAGTCTCACACCGAGGAAAGTGATTCAGTTTCATTGCCACCAGTATTTTCATCGATTCACCATCTCATAAAAATTTCACTGATCTATTCTGTGCTAGACACCTACCCAGTACTCTGAGTTCTGCAGCAACAGACATATTTTCTTCGTCATTATCATTATTACTGCTGTCCTAAGTGTTGATGGTTTTATCGGTAGCAAAACTACTTAAGAAAGGTTATTTGATGTTAGAGTGGAGTTAGAAGAGTTACTTTTGTCCCAGTCGTATATAGCCAAACATTTTCTCTATACAAAATGACAATAAGATAGATCATGGAATAGAAATGGGAGGTGGAAAGTTGCAAAGATTAACATGGTAACGATATCCCCCTAATTATTGCCTACCTTGAAATCTTTTGTTTTGAAAGCAAAAGAACTACAAGAAAAAAACACGCCAAAAAAAAAGAACATAATTACTCTTTTCCAGGTTATTTTTCGGATAATATATAAACAGATATCTTACACTACCAATAACACTATGATGCAGCACAGTAGCGTAGCAGAAAACGACAGCTATGTATATACAATAACCATAACAACAAAATCACCTAGAACTGCAACATAAACAAAACCGGTCAGAAGAGAATGAAGAAAACATTGAAAACGATAAAAATGTTAAGACGTCAAAGTTAACATCTAAATTGAGAATGTCAGTGAAAGGTCGAACGAAGCGTGTGACAGCACCATCACCACCAATACCACCAACATCATCTTCATTAAAAACAGCAGGAACTACCATAATATCAAGAGAAATAAGAATACTACTTATAACTAAACAAAGGGTTAGAAGTTAAACTTCTTGATATAACTCCGTGTTTCACGTTATCAGTTATTCCAATGACTAAAGTAGGAAATCAGAATGACAGTATATGAAAGTATATGGAAATAGAATGGGTAGACAGTAGATAGAGATTTGATGATTTGGCCATAAAAGTGTTAGAAAATTTGTCGTCCATTTATTTATTCATTTGATTTTTTGCAAAAACCGTGATACTTTCACCTGACCCTGCAAAACGTATGTTTTCCAATCCCCTGCAGCATACAAGGCAGCAAGTGATATTTTTACTGTGATAATCCCCCCCTACACACACACATGTATATATATTTGTATTAACAAATAAGTTTTTTATATAACCGTGTGTCTCTCTCTCTCTCTCTCTCTCTCTCTCTCTCTCTCACTTGCCCTCATTCGTTCCCTTTTTCTTTCTCTCACCCTTTCACTTCTACTTAATCCTGTTCTCTCTCTCTCTCTCTTGAATTCCTAGCCTTTCTCCTTCTCCTTCATCTCTTTCCCAATTTCTTTTCCCTGTCACTCCCTTTCCCTGCTGCCTTTCTCCTCTGCCTGCTGTTATCACGTGACTAGCGGCCAGTTCCCCTTTTTCTTCGTTTCTACACTGGTCCCATAACTGACCAGTAGCAAATTCTGTCTTTCTGTTCTCCATTCTTGAAGATATTTTCTAAGCGTTACCCACTATTCTCGTCTCCTTTGCCCCAAGGCCGTATTTTGTTCGGCTGATTGTCCTCGTCCACCGTCCTAAATCACACTCTGTGTTGTTTTGCTTGTTTTGTTTTGTTTGCTCTTGCCCGTAATTCTCCACAAGAAAATTTTTTTTGCGAGCACCGCCAATTCGGAAGCTCTCAGTCTTATCGTTAAAGGTGCGAAACTGAATATTACGAATTAGTCGGTAACTGATGAAGACTTACGGACCTTCTGCTCGTCTCCCGTTCGTTTTTACATTCAGTATACGTTACGTCGTTTGTTTATATATTTCTTTATTGCCCACAAGGGGCTAAACATAGAGGGGACAATCAAGGACAGACAAAGGGATTAAGTTGATTACATCGACCCCAGTGCGTAACTGGTACTTTATTTATCGACCCCGAAAGGATGAAAGGTAAAGTCTACCTCGGCGGAATTTGAACTCAGAACGTAACGGCAGACGAAATACCGCTAAGCATTTCGCCCGGCGCGCTAACGTTTCTGCCAGCTCGCCGCCTTACGTCGTTTGTTAATACATGAAAATTAGATACTCTCCTTAGGTGTCAATATTTTCTCTTTTTCCCTTTGTATCTAATCAGATAAATCAACTCGTGTAGTTTCAGCGTTTTATACCGCTTCACTAGAGATTGGGTATTCATTTTCCTAACCACAGGGCGAAAAATGCTTACAGTTACAGTATACACGAAATCAAATAAAACTAAAGGGGTCTATCTCAACCATATAGCAGTGCAAATGTTGTCATCATCAATTAATTAGAGAGTGAAAACACATAAGCATATCGTTTAATCATTACATGCTTTTCACAGCGATTTTAAGCACATTTTAAGTGCAACTTAATTCCCATTTAATCTCTGCAGCGTTTTAAAATTAATGTAATGTAAATGTGAAAGCATTAGCAACATGAATGCAGAAAAACTGGCTAAGTTCTTTAGATCCGAGTTTATGCATAACTAGATGTACGCTTCTATTTCTTTTATACTCGGCAAAAAGAGTAACCGAACACTGATAGAGCGGTGAGAAAAAAAAATCACTGGCGGCCTATCTCGTTTTTTACCTTTTGCTTTTTCCATTTGGAAATAATAGTGTTGCAATCACAACAGTACGTTGCACACTGAGTCTAAAATAGGTGTTTACTAAAGACACACGCGTAAAATTACGGTACTTAACAAGAAATCTTTGTTTCTTTCCATATACGCGCGTGTCTGTGTGTGTGTACGTGTATGTGCATATAACTATGTTTGTGATTGAAGAGGGTGATAGCGTAGATGTGGGTGTATACTGAAACAATACCATATACCTTTAAACAAATGCTACTCTTACATGTCACATTTATTGTCTCACCATTTTTCTTCAACTCTCTGTTCTGACACCTACTTATTAACAGTCGATCGTGGTTAAGTTGTCAGAGCTGCCATCTATACGTTGCCACGTGTAGAACTGAAACGCAAACCGGACAACAGTCGAAATGAGTTTTATCTTTGTTCGCTTTCTTTTCTACATTTAGGCTTTGACAACATTGCAGTCACCATCATCAAGGTCTTTGATTTCTGAAGTTAGTAGAGAGAATGAGTGCGCGTGTGCGTGCGTATGTTTGCGTGTATCTGTTTTTCCGTTGAGCCAAGGCCATGTGTATTTATAATTATATATATATAGCTTTATTATAATTTTTACTTCATTGCATAGAACTGCCAGAGAGTTTAAAGCCTCGGAGAAATAGGTTCTCGGTATTCGTTCAGGTTCCTTACGTTCTTATTACGTTCTTAGTTCAAATTTTGTAGAGGTTAACTTTGCCTTCCATTCGAGCTCTGTGATATAGACAATTGGGTGAGTTAGCTGATCGCTAACGTGTATACAAAAATTAATATAAACTGTCATGCGCAATGTGATACCATACAAGAAAAATATAATCGTCACATAACGCGACTAAGGGTGTCAAGATAACTACATTGCTAGAAATAAGAGCTAAAATGTTCTAATACTGCAGGAAAAGCATATAAATGTTTACATATATGCTCACAGGGGCTGCAATCGCATTAAGTGATGATTATATATATATATATATACATCCCGGTCGAAACACAAATACACACACACACACACACGTATCTATCTATCTATCTATCTATCTATCTATCTATCTATCTATCTATCTATCTATCTATCTATCTATATGTGTATAGTTTTCCGTTTATATATGTATAATTATATCCATATATATGTCTATATGCATGGTTATACATACATACATATATATAT
>NC_069000.1:31096399-31100663 GCF_001194135.2 Octopus bimaculoides | reverse complement strand
TGTGTGTGTGTGCGTGTGTGTTTAACTATACATGTACACAGACATATATGTAACTAACTCATATGTATTTATAACTACACACACAGACACACATATACGCGCGCTCGCATACATACATGCACACTCACATATATACATGTATACCTCAGTATGTCACCAATTTGTATAAGCATATTTTAACTCATTTTCTGTTTGCCTTATCGTTCTTGACTAAGTGCATGCCAGTGGACCACTTTTAGTTTCTTAGACTCTTTTTCATCTCGTCACAATGAAATGCTTTGTCCAACACCATCTTTGTTGTGTTATTCGTGTGGTATTTTTTAAGTATATCTCGCTGTTTTCTCCGTGTTTTATCGCTAATTGTGTGTATAAATGCGCTCCTGGAGGCTGCTCTAATCTTTTTATATACTTTCTAGATATGTTGTTTGAGAACCTACAAAAAGATCTATATATTAGCTTCCGTTAAAAACCCTCTGGTGAATTAATAATTGAGTGTGTCAGTTAGTTTTTGGAATATAGTTACATAATGGAGAGGATATAGATGCAAAATTGTTGCAGTGTTGAATTATAATGCGAAAATAGAAAGATGGAAACTTTCCTATGGTCTAAAATTAGTACATACGCAAATTCTACTGGCATATGCGAAGATATCAATACAAATATCTATATTACAGGCAAATATATCTACAAATCTACTCGTCTATTTATTTATCTTCTCTTCCCTTAGTTTATAACTCTACCCACACACACACACACACACACACACACACACACACACACACACACACACACACACACACACACACACACACATACACACACACAAACATTATATATATATGTATATATATATATGTATATATAAACGTACATATGTATTTAATATAATATAAACATACATATATATATACATTTATACATGTATCTATGTATATACATGTATATATATATATATATACATACATATAGATGTACATGTGTAAATATATGTATATTAAAATACAGGCGTGGCTGTGTGGTAAGGAGCCTGCGTGCCACCTTGGGCAAATATCTTCTACTATAGCGTCCTAAAATACTCCCTCACCCAATATTGTATATTCCACATGATATAATATATTCGTAGAAAATTTCATTAAAAATATTCATTTTTCTGAAAGTTATCATCACCCAAAGTCGGCGCGGAGTGGGGAAGAAAGCATGTGGTGAGATGGTACGAACAGTCAATGATCTCATAATGCATGTGCTCCCAAACATTGCACAAAACATTAGTAACAGTCAAACGGCTCTGTGAGTGAGCCATCCTAGCTCAACATAATGATGCTGTCAACAAAATCAACTGAGATCTCTTGTAGCCGTTGCCCGGACAAGAACTGTCCTTTAAATCCCTTGACACCGTCCATTGATCAATTTTTTCCAACCAAATTCCTGAACTCTCTACAGCCATCTGGGATGCTATCTCACCATTTAATACTTAAAAAGGGGGCCCCAATCATGCTGATAATGAATCTGGATCTATCTCGTCTGTGTAATGGCATCAGACTGGTGGTTAAAGCGATGCAACCCCATGTCCTAGAGGCAACAATTATGACTGGGAACTATAAGGGTGAGGATGTCTTCATTCCACGGATCCCGTTAATCACATATGACCCCCCCCCCTTGAATTTAAACGGTTCCAGTTCCCAATAAAACTTAGTTTCGCTATGCCAATAAACAAATCTCAAGGTTGTTGGACTTCACGTCGCTTCACTTATGGGAAATTATATGTAGGATGTTCGCGAGCTAGAAGTCCCCCAAATCTTTTCATGAATACACCAATTAAAGGACAAACTCAAAACATCGTATAATTAGAAGCTCTTGATTATTAAACTGTGATTGATTTCCGGATTTGTTTCAATACATTTGTTTTTACTCACGTCATCTGATAGAAGTTTTGCTAAATGTACTTATTATAACAGGAGGTGAGCGCCCGAATGCCGGTTCTTCTCAAATTTATGCATTTTCAGGTTCAACGTGTTTCAAAAAAGTACTGACAATTGAAGGTGATTGCAAAGACAAAGAACTAACTGTTTTTTATAACAATTTTAACAGTGAGAACATCGGATAAAACATGTTACTGACATTAATAGTTTGTACCTCAGCTAATTACTTTTGAGAACTGCATAATCCATGGTTCATTTTACTTAGAGATCTAAAAGGTATACTTAAATCTCATTATTTTCAATAACCTGGGAAACGTCGGGTTATTAACGTATAAAGTTGGTATCTCAGCAACTAGGAAGTAAGACCTGTGTAGTCTATGTTTCATGTTAGCGATCTAAAAGGCATTTTAAAATTTCATTATTCTCTTTAATCCGGGCAAGGCCGGGTATTTCTGCTACTTTATAATAAAATATATACAAATTATTAATATATATATATATATATATATATATATATATAGTACTGTACTGTTTCTAATTCACTGATTTTCACTTCTCGCGGGGGTTTTGGGAACGTAATACCCTCGTTAGTCGAGGGATTACTGTATATACATATAGTAATGCAGACATATAGAAATGTATATGCTTTGTGTATTTTCCTGTGGCTACAATGCTAGAACGGAGTAAATAGCATGAACTGACGAGATAACTCACTCTCAATCCCATTTGGGTGTGATGGAAATCGATGTTTCAGTATCAATAGTGAAAATGTTAAAAATGAAAGCATTATCTCATATTACAATAGACATGTTATTGTTTCGCTTTTGACAAGTAATACTGAAATAGAATACGAGATAAGAACTTGCTCCGGGATCGCATTAAGTAAGAAGTTGAAACTGTTTTTGGCCAATGATACTGCATAGACCCTGAGTAAAGCATGTGTAAAACTTGAATGAAATCGGTTTTGATAGTTCTCGAGTTTTAGTGATGAACACATACAGACACAGACAGACAGACAGACAGACAGAGATGCAAACAAACAGACACAGGGTCTCAGCTTTATATATATATATATATATACATATATACACTTCACATACATTACGCAGGCTTCGGTAATGTGACCAAAAACGTGTGTGTAATTCATATGTGGAAAGCGTAAAATCACGTCAGATAAAAAATATAAATGATGTGCTTGTGTATATATATATGGTTCTATATATATATATATATATAATTCTATGTAATTATATGTATGAAGTTATATGAATGTATAAGTATAGATGAACATGGATATATGTTTCTTTATGTATATTAATACACAAAAAAATTCATAAAATAAAATAAAAATGTGATCGTTAAATTATTTAGCACTATCTTACGTACGTTTCATTGTCAATGCAGGATTTTCGTAATGTAATTCGCATAGCCGAATCTCTTTGTCATCTTTTCAGTGATGTGTAACATATATTGGATTAGTGACAAATATTATAAACATGAAATTGGTATACCCATGCCGCTATACCCATGCCGCAAAGTTACACGTAAAGAATACGTCTCTGGAGACATGACGATGTAATTCAATAATATTATTTACATTATATAACTAAGAATCTTTCTTTGTTAATGAAGTGTACGTAAAACTTTATGACTCACTATTTTATAAACCATCTCAAATGTTCTATTTTCTTTTCCTATGTTTATTCTGTAGCAGCCCCAAGAACCTGATTTTTGCCGAATCATTTGAATACGGTAATATACTATTACGCACACACACATATATATATATACATACATACAGTAATCCCTCGACTATCGTGGATGTTACGTACCGAATCCCCCGCCGTAAATTGATAAATGGGAAGTAGAAACAATAGTGCATTTTAAAAAATTTTTATATAAATGCAAAGCAACACTACGTAGCTTAAATAATAAACCGAGTTGTAGCGATGGATTACTGTATATACAATACAACTATATATATATATATATATATATATATGTAACATATGGTATAATCATAAACAGGGCAAATTTTAGCCAATTCTCCACAGACTTAAAAAAGATGATAAACAACCTTAACCGATTTTCGAACCTTTCTGGGTTTTCATCAAAGGCGTCTTCATAATTCTAACAATCTCTAGACAATCAAGGAGCCAAACTATTTATATCTTCAACAAATGTAGCAATTACTCTGTGAAGGACTCCCTAATTTGCATACCGAAAGTGTTTCACACTCTATAATATCCAGCGGACTGTCAACGGGGTTCTTAATCCACACAGTATGAAGACATGTTATAAAAAATGTGTAACACACATGTGATTTTATATATATATATATATAT
>NC_069000.1:31087129-31095709 GCF_001194135.2 Octopus bimaculoides | reverse complement strand
GAATGCGCAGATGTATATATTTATATATACATATACATACATACACAAACACTCACACACGCAACCACATACGCAGTCACACGCAACCGCATACGCACTCACACACACACAGAAGCACCCCCCCCCCCACATATATATTTGAATATAGGCGTGTACATTGGTCTATGTATGTTGATGCTCATATATACCGTTGTTCGTTGATATTGAACTATCCATCAATTTGTCTATTTAGCTATTCACACAGACGCACATGCAATACACACTCACTCTCTCACACACACACACACACACACACACACACACACACACATTATCTCGTGCTTGTATGTAATTCTTTGTAGAACTTTATATATACAGGTGAACGGATGCGTTTGTACATTAACTGAATTTGGATTCATTGTTTCATCTCTATTAGAGCAGGAAACGTATTACTGTAGCGATTCCACTTCCTCTTTACAACTCAGCTTCTGCAGCAAATCGATATAACATACTGGCGAATATTTTTTATTCATTTGTTTTATGTCGTAATTGGTAAACAAAAGCTCTGTTGGTTACAAGTAACCAAATGATGCAATTATGAAAGAAGAATGTTCATATCTCTATGTAATACAAACATTGTTATACCACTCAATTTTTGAATAACATCAGTGCTTCAGTGCGACACTGGAAAGAACAATTCCGTCAATACGCACTGAAATCACTGAGAAATAAGATCGAACGCTACTGAAGGCCGTGCACGCTGCATGCATCTTGGCAAATACAGAAATACTCTTGTATCTCTTTTATCTCTTCTGTTTGTTTAGTCGTACTAATCAATCCTAGATGTTATTGCCTTTCTAAGATTGAAAGTTATTCTATCTGTCTTTTTTGCCGAACCGCTTAGGTTATGGGGACATAAACACACCAACACCGACTGTGAAGTGGAGGTTAGGGACAAACACAGACACAGTCTCTCTCTCTCTCATGCACACACACACACAGGCATACACGCACGCACACACATGATCGCGCTCTCTGTCTCTCTCTCTCACTGTCTCTCTCTCTCACTGTCTCTCTCTCTCACTGTCTCTCTCTCTCACTGTCTCTCTCTCTCACTGTCTCTCTCTCTCACTGTCTCTCTCTCTCACTGTCTCTCTCTCTCACTGTCTCTCTCTCTCACTGTCTCTCTCTCTCACTGTCTCTCTCTCTCACTGTCTCTCTCTCTCACTGTCTCTCTTTCTCACTGTCTCTCTCTCACACGCAGACACACACACGTGACACGTGACGTGTCTCTTTCAGTTTCCAAATCCACTCACAATTAATGTAATCAATAACACAATATAATCAATGAACAAACACATAAATGAAACATAATTCCATGCAGGAAGAGACCGCTTCTTGTGAGTTATGTATGCTGGGCATTTCCGCGAAATTTATCGTAGTTTCACTCTTCTTCTTCTTCTTCTTCTTCTTCTTCTTCTTCTTCTTCTTCTTCTTCTTCTTCTTCAAATACACCACCCTTAATGGAAGGGTATAGTTTGGCTTCCATATCAAGAATCTGACGTATCTTCCTTCGCTTTATGTCAGATACTTTCCTAGTTGTTTCGTCGTCACTTTAAATTTCGACGGAAAGTTTCTATGTCAAATTACTTCCACATTAAAATATAACGCCTCTGGTTTCAATAATATTAATGTAAATATTTACTGAAGCCAAAACCTTATACCAACCATGAGCCGGAATTAAAACAACCAAAGCATTTTAGCTATCTATACTAATATCATACTTCAGTTTCTAACTTAGTTGTTAAGCCCTGAATCATCTTATAATACTAAATAAAGTTGATGTTTGATACTTTCAATCTGGTTTTTGAGCCAACACATTATATCAGCAATCATCTGGCATTTGAACAAGCAAAACATTGACATTTTCAATCTTGTTTTCTACGTCTCATGTAACGAAAAACAAAAAGCAAGACAGAATACAAAAGACAATTTATTTTCTTAAAGAAATTCGCATTGCTTACAAATGGAATTAAAATCTCTCGAGTTCTTTCAAAATTTCTTATGGCTGTTGATACGGCCTTTCCTACCAAGCATATAAACATTGTGACAGTACAGCTGTGTATAACATTTTCGATTGGGTACTATAAAACTTCCCCGTCATGTTGGCACTGCTGTCATATAGTTTCACCCAAATTTTGTTTGGAGAATTGCATACACTTCCAAGGTATCCATGTTAAACTGAACAATGTCTTCCCGTGTTTCTTGATGCAAATCTGCGAACTTATGAAATCTTAGCCCAAAACATAAAATTAACATACCTCATTGGAAATGTGTGCTCAACATAGGACGAATTTGAAGAAGCATTCACAAAACCTGCACATTATTTTCAAAGACCTGGTTTTCCGGAAAACATGTTGACAAGGTTGAAATATTCCGATATTATTAATTCATTATGTGACACGGGAGACAGGTATTGAAGGAAATTACATCTTTTCCTGGAATTCTTCTACCTAAAGCACATGTTCTGAACGAACAGGATTCAGACTTCAGAGATTTGCATTGCTTAGGTCCCTGACTTAATGTAATGATCCAATAAAACACTAAACTATATTCTTCTCATATAAGAATATCAAATAAAGTCAACTCATTTCCCCGATGAAAACTTCTGCGAAGCAATATCTAAGCTATAAACCCTGTTACATTTTCTTTCTCGTACATTTTATAGTACTCGTACATAAGTACGAGTACTATAAAATGTCAAAGATTCTCAAGGCCTTGAAAAATGTACCTAGGATTGGATTTGGAAACTTCAAACGCTGCATTTACAGACTCAAAATTAAAATAAATAGGAGATATAAAATGAAGATTAAATTCATTAGTTTTGTCATGAAGCATAGAATTTCCAGTACACTGCGTAAAATTCTTTCCTTTTTCAATATTTGAACATAAATTATGCGTAGAAATCCTCCCATTGCTGGGAGATTACCTGTTTACCTTTCCCATCAGTTAACCAACGAATCGTGCTTGTGCTGACAGATATTTGTCATTACTGAATAAGATTTCTTGTAATCATCTCGACCAAAGCCACTAACGCTAAACCATTTTGCTATTTCTGATATTAGTAAAGCTTTAGAAGACAAACAGACGAACATCTTTCAGCAGCAAAAAGTCAAACTGCGGTATGTAGCTTTAACGAGCTTAATATTTGGGTTTATATTTCTGGATGTCAAAAACACTGGATTGCGTTTCCTAGTAACATAAGTTGCTCCATCTCTCTAGTCCAATACAATAATTTATTTTTTTGTTCATTGCTCAACAAAATATCAACTGCATTATAGGGATTTTCACCAGTTGTTGCTAGAGGAATAATCCCTAAAAAGCCTGTTTGAACTCTTTGATGTTTATAGGAAAACTACTCACAAAATCTCATTAGCTTTGTATTGTTTATATCAGTTGACCTGTCAATTAAGAAACTGGTTTCTTTTACTCTTCTAAGTCGTCCACTAAATCATCATGCAACACTAGAACAACAAGCATTTAATAGCATTTTATTCTATCCAAGTTAAATAAGACAAGTATATTCCTTTGCTTCAAATTTAAAGGTCCGCCGATCTAATATTGCAATGACATGTTTGTGCCTTATATTTAATTTAAACATTTTCACTTTTGTAATTTCGGGTATTAAACGTCGTAAATTTGTTTGAAATTAGTTTTCAGTTTACGCGTATATTTGCAACATTTTTTATAAATTTAACAATCTTGTTGATAAGATTTGAAAGAAATTTACAATAGGCGAATGCCACTTTAACTTAGCTAGCGACAATATTTTATTACCAAAGTAAAGCACAGAATTCATTAAATGTCTATAGTTAAAGAGTAAAAAAAGATTTTAAAAGTGTAGAGTTTATTTCTCAAAAGAAGTTTTGCTTTTATTAAATCACGGCGTAACTTAAAAACAGTGTCATCAATCACTTTTTGATTTATTAAAAAAATTCTGTATTTGTTGAATTATTTTAAAGGAGGAAGACTTTAAGTATTCATGAAATCTTCAGATTCCATGGTGATTTACAAACTGAGTGCCCATAATACAAACACTGTTAGGAAGGACTCTCACCAGCGAAAGAGGAAGCGTCGACATAATAACTAGACGGTAATCTTCAAGTTTAGGGGGGATAAAAAAATAAATAAAAATATTGAAGGGAAGTAACTGAACGTCTTACCAGTATTCTCCGTACATCTCTGTTTATAAATAAATCACACACGTGATTTGATTGACGTTAGGGTTAGAGTTAGGGTTAGGGTTAGGATTAGGGTTAGGGTTAGGATTAGGGTTAGGGTGTGATTTATTTATAAACAGCTAGAAGAAAACGGATAATACTGCCACCACTTCATCTACACTAATACCTGCACTACCACTATAATCAACGCTACCATCAACTTCAATTCCACTTTCGTCACGCTCATCATGACCATCACCACCACCAGTATGATAACGCCAACATCTTCATCTCAAATACCAGCACCAACACTAGTATAGCACTAACACGACCATTATCACCCCTAACACTACACCATCAACACCAATGTCACAATGCACCACTATCACCGTCAGTACCATACAGTAACCATGCTTCAACAACAGCCCTACTGTCGCACATAACATTATACCCTGTGTTAAACACCCACACAGCTGTCATGATCGGTCTGTTTACCTAATAGAACTGGGTGTTAACATTCTTGTATGGCCCCACCCATTTGTGTCATGTGACATATTACTTCCGCATCCCCATCCCTCTACACCTACACTTCTTTCAGTCTGTCTCCTTCTGTCTGTCTCTGTCTGCCAGTCTGTCTGTCCCTCTATATGTCTCTCTCTTTCTCTCAGCGTTGCTGGTGTGAAATATAAATTCGGACTGGTTGTTGTTGGTGTAGTGACAGCATCGAATTTGTGTTGGTGTAGTGCAAATGCGTTAGTATGTAAGGTATGGTGGGGATGTAGTGTAGTGGTAGCACATGGCCACATTGATAGTACAGAGTAAAGTAGTGATGTAGTGAGGCAGTGATACTATAGCGATGGTAGTGTAGTGTCTGTGTAGTGTCGATGAGGAGGTAAAGTGGTCACGATGATAGTTTAGACTAATGATGTATAGACGTAATCTAATGGTAGTGTGGGGATGTAATAGTGTTGATGTAGTGTCATAGTGATAGTATAAGTCATAGAGGTGAGGACGTGTGACGAGGTGCGGGGTGGTACAGTATGGTGATAGTATATGATATAGTAGTGACGTGGTGGTGGAAATGGCAGTATAGTGATGGTGAGGATAATAATACAGAATATGGAGGTGATGTTTTAATGTTGTGGTGGTGGAATACTGCTGGTATAGTGTCATGGTCATAGTACAGGAGAATGTAGTGATGGTGGTGTGCGAGTGTAATGGTGCAGATGTAGTATGTTTATAATAGTTTAAAGCTGGGTTTCTAAACCATTTTCTCTTACCTAAAGAACGCCTTTGATTCTTATTTTACTCAAATGGACCCTCCTATATTTTCATAATTAAATATTACTAAGTATTGTATAGAAACAATTATTAAGATATTTTGCGCATTGTAGGATGTTAACTAATATATTTCACATAAAGTTTAACAAAATCATATGTCCACTAACGGACATATGACCCCCTGTTGAGAACCATTGCTTTAAACTATAATAGTGACTTAGCAAACCAGTAGTGGCATAGTCACAGTATGGTGTCTGATTATTGCATAGTAAGTAGTATGGTGAAAGTATAATAATGGAAACACGAATACATTTGCTAAATACCCGGCAATCTCCTGGAAAATAGGCAAATACAAATGGCCCAGTCTTTTCTTCATATTCGGTTTTATAGCACACTATTGTATATCTCTTGAAAAGTTGTTTCTGAAGTAAGAAATTAAATTGCTTTCCAATATGTTTATTACAGTGAGGTGTCTAATGCATTGTACTTATACGCACTCAGTATTATTAGTTTAATTCCAAATTCAATTGTAGAAATGGTATGGCTTAGATAAATGCGCAAGAAGTTTTATTTCATTTGAAACTGTTGTTAATGATATTATTTTATAGTTATGTACTTCCTTAGTTCTTAAAAGAATTCGAAAATGGAGTAGAAACCGGTGTGGAAATAGGTAAACTGCTAGAGGAAACCAACACATCCACAAGTATTGTATTAAATATTGCGACGAAACCCAGATTATATGAAATTAGTTCTGTACCCAGCATATTAGATACTTTGAAGCTCAGCATATCAACGATTCTTGATCAATGATTTCAATTTGGTCAACAGAGAACATAAAAAAGATTATAGGGGCTTACAACTCTCGAATCTGACACATAAAATTACCCATGAATAAAACAGAATTCCTAGCAATTCAGCCCAGCAACCGCAAATGTTCGCCCTAAGGATTTATTAATTGAGATAGCAAAGCTTAGTTGTTCCTGATAATGAAGTTCTATAAATCGAAAGGAAAGATCTGTTGGGTAGAATTCTGGATATAATTGCATTATCACGCAATGTAAATGTTGTTCTAAGAAAAATTTATGTTGACTGCAATGTACACTCTACTCCCATTAAATTGCACTGATGAAACTTGTATCAAGTGGCCTTTCAACAAGAGCATGTCGATTTGTCCTCTTAATTGCTTGCTTTACCAGGAATATCAAGGCAGACTCTAAATGCATAATAACGTTTTGTAAAGAAAATATTGAAGCATGGCTTTAAAAAGGCAGTAAGCGTTGTTTCCTTTGGACTTTGTACTTGTCTTGCAGCCGTTTGTGAATGAAGTAAAAACGTTGGAAATTTCTTGACTGCATAACAAAATATTGAATGAAGGGAGGATCTTTGTGAAGGAGAAATCGAAAAAGCACCAAAGAACCACAACCACATTACTCATATTACTTTGTCCTTTCTGAATTTGAGTAAGTTCCTCGCTACAGCTTTGCTGCGTCTCACTAGATATTGCAATGTCCACTTCCTTGATGATATGCCCGGACTCTATTGAATTGCAGGACTCCGACTTGACGTGTGAATTATAACCTTCGGTCAGAGGCGGCGCTATTCATCTTCATCTGCTGTTGATGTCAAGGTTTCGAAACTTCCATCATCTAAGCGCTTCTTCTATAATTAACACAGCTATTTTCTCTTGTTTCAATCTTCTTGACAAATTGTTTCGGGAACTTGGGTGCGTTTGTTCTCAGCCACTGAAAGGCAATTTCAAACCAATGTACCTGCAGGTCCACGAACCATCTGAGTTCTAACGATACTGAAGAGGTGGTTTACTGATAAGAGTTTAGACCATCTGCAGCCATCGTGAAATGAATTCAGTTAAACAAATGTGTTAATTAGATCAAACTGTATCCATATAGCAAGAACTCTTTTTATGTGTCATTCGTGATGGAAGCATCATTTGCAGTTATTTGCTGATAAAAGAGAGAACTGCATTTGGTCATGGCTCTAAATTGCACTCGCATCGACACACATACCAACATTATCAGCTGCAGCCCTACAGAGGAGAGATAAAAAGGTGAAAAACTGTTTATGGTATCAGAGTGTTAGAAATAGAGATAGTGTAAAGACAGGGATAAATGCATAAAAGATAAGATAAAAATAATTACAGGCAAAAGGTAGGACAAGGAAAGTATGCGAGAAAAAATGAGAGAGAGTGAGAGAGAGAGAGAGAGAGAGAGAGAGAGTGAGAGAGAGAGAGAGAGAGAGAAAGAGGGGGGATTCAGGAAGCTGAAAAGCTTTCAATGAGGTCGCATAGAAATGAAGCAATAAGAACACACACACACACACACACACACGCACACAGATATGTCGACGCACATACACATGCGTCCCTACACAGATATACTTCTTCGTACAGATATATGCAATCGTAGATACACACACACATACACACACACGCACACACGTTTTCATGCACAAATGTATGTATAGGGTTGTGTGTTCATACATATACAATACCCTGGTAGATGTGAATACACACACACTTACACACACACACTCACGGTCAGTATACACCCATGCTGTGTATGGTTATTGTGAGTATAATGATATAATGATAAAAATGGAACTATACAACATTAATAATTTATAATCCTATAATCCTTCCCCGATCCTGGATTAAACCGGATTAATAATGAAACCAATAGCTTAATGTTATTCCTTTGTTATCGCTGTTTCTTTGCAATATGTTGTTGTAGTAAGGCCGCGAGCTGGCAGAAACGTTAGCATGCCGGGCGAAATGCTTAGCGGTAATTCGTCTGCCGTCACGTTTTGTGCTCAAATTCCGCCGAGGTCGACGGCGTGTGCTTTAGTGGTCAGGGTATTTCACTCACACTCGTGAGTTCAATTCTCGGTTGAACGTTGTTTCCTTGATGGATACACTATATTTCTTGTTGTTCCACTCCACTCAGCTGGCTTAAATGAGTCATTCCTGAAATTCAAAGAGCCAGCGTTGTCCAATTCTATGTCAAGCTGAATTTCCCTGAGAACTACGTTTTGATGGCACGCATATCGGCGGAATGCCCACTCAGTTGCACGTTATTTTTACGAG
>NC_069000.1:31085362-31086387 GCF_001194135.2 Octopus bimaculoides | reverse complement strand
CAGAACCCGGAGTCATTTGGTTGGAATGCAAGCTTCCTACCACACATGCACGGAAGATAAAAACGTGAAATTTATAACAAATATCTTACAGAATGAGACGTTAGGTTTAAAGAAGAAAAACAATGAAATAGGGGAGAGATGTGAGAATTGCGATATGCGACTCTGTCTTGCATGAGTATTCAATTAAGTTTTCATATGCTGAGCAGGCTTGTCGACTGGTCGAATGACTGAAACACTCGTCGTCGTAAGAAAGTGTGAGTCAGGCCGATAGCGTTAGCTTTAGCCAAGTTGTCGCTATTGTTGTTGATATTGTTACTATTGTTTTCGTTGTTGCTACATTTAGTATTGATGCTGTTGTTGTTGTCTAATACCAGATCGATTTCAATCTTGTAGGTCTATTTATCAAGGAAATTCTGAGTAGTGACCATTCCATCATTTTGTACAACTATAGCTATATAGGACAGTGTGCTTATTTTAAAGACAAGTTGTGAACTGAGAGAGATTTGACTGTTACTTATTACAGGTCAGTCAACTGCATTTACATTTCATCGTTGTTGTAGCTGAGAATGATAACACCAGCAGTAAGAACGAAAACACTATCAGCAGCAATAAGAACAACAACGATGACAAAAGCAACAACAATTATAACAGCGACATTAACAACAACAGTAGCAACAACAACAGCAACGACAAAACAGCAAATACAAGGAGAAAAACAACAAGGGCAGCAACAGCAGAAACAGCGATAGCAACACCATCAACAACACAAAGTAGTCAATACCGATAGCGTGTGTTTGCAGGGGAGCAATGGTGTGGTCACCCTGGCACCCAAAGATCATGTAGACCACACAATGTCATCTGCAGAAAAAAATTATAAAGACTACAGGCGTGCAGGCGTGGCTGTGTGGTTAAAAAACGTGCATCCCAAAGCTGTTGTCTTGATTTCATGTCTATTGAAGGACACTTTGGGAGGTGTTTGGGAGTAGATCTGGTCCAGAGAAACTGAAAGTAGCCTATAATATATA
>NC_069000.1:31082365-31085063 GCF_001194135.2 Octopus bimaculoides | reverse complement strand
TGTGTGTGTGTGTGTGTGTGTGTTATGTGTGCTAAACACCGAAAGCTTTGCAGCAAGTGTTGGTTTGTTTACGTCTCTGTAACTTCGCTGTTCGACAATTACAACCAAGCCTAAAGATAAATAAAGTATAAAGTCTCGGAATCGATTTTTTAGACGAAACCCTTCAGGTGGTGCCCTATCAGGGCCGTGACCCAACGACGGAAAGAAAATAAAAGATATGAGATAATATATTCCCGAAGATACTAATCATGACATACATTTGGGGAAGCCGTGGCTTGAGCGATTTTACTGTTGTCCGCTCAATCAAGTTTGACTAGGATGGGTTTTGACGACAACAACAACAATAACAACAACATCAGTCACAACATTAACTACAATATCCGAGCAACAATAACAGCTACAACTATAAGAAGTGCAATGATAATGACATCGATAGCAAGGACGGACATGGGTGATGGTTCAGCTCGGTGAAAATAGCAAGCGAATATCCCTCTGATTACAATTTACTGTCTTAAATAAAGGGTACATGGATGACTGTAGTCGATCATAGACACAGACACGGCTGAAATAGTTAGGCAAAATGTCTAATCAATAACAGATGTAAAACAACAGTAATGGCCAGCAAGTAACAAGCCAATAAAAGAGCCACTATCTAGTCGCTTCACCTGCTTGAAATAACAGTCAAATTTCACTTCAGATTGTACCTTATTATCATCAAAATAATATTTATGGCAACAAAAAATGATGTAGTTTCAGATATACAGTAGTTGGAAAAAATGGACTGGATGGGCATGCCTGAATATAGTTTTTATCATGGCTCTACTCGATCGTGATTGGCAAAAACAACATGAATAGCATAATTAATACAACAGAGTAACAATAACATCGACTGCTTTACAATAGCGCAACATCACATCAACTAATATAGCAACAATAGCATAGAAGCACATTATCAACAAACAGGAACCAATACAATAGGACAATAACAGCAACAACACAATGATGCAACAGCAAAATTATAATATAATAATTATAGAACACTACTACAAGAAAAAAACAAGTGCAGCAGCAGCAATAGTAGTAGTGGTAGTAGTAGTAGTAGTAGTAGTAGTAGTAGTAGTAGTAGTAGTAGTAGTAGTAGTAGAATATCAAGAACAATAACAACAATGGAATGGTAATAACAATAACAACAATAACACCCACGCAAAACCTCAACAAGAACACAAATAACAGCATACGCTGAACTGCATCAGCGCAATAAATACTTTACAGGCCTCGTCGAGAAGTGCTGACCATGTAAATATCCCTGTAAAGTTCCTTTCTAGGGACCAAGTCAGGACAAATGCTATTTTAACCATTTTTATATAGACACTAGTTGTCCTTACAACAAATTTCTTTTCTCTATGCCGCCGATATTGTCCAAGAGAAAGGTCAAAAGCATGGGCCCGAGAACAGGGGGTCCAAGGGTGAAGGGGCGCGCATCTTCTAAAACTTTTGAAGGCTGCAAAATCAAAATTTGCACCCCAACTTACTTTTCTCAGGTTTAGAAAACTGCGTAAAAACTGATCTGTAATAAGTAGCTTGAATTTAGATTTCTTCACAAAAAACAAAAACAAAATAAAAGTAAACATTGAAAATTTGGACCTGGGTTTGCATCCCCCAATCAAATTTTGTTCCCGAGCCAGTGGTGAAATGTCAACACAATTTGACGCTAGTGTTGACGTTGACGAACTCAGAGTAAAGCGTTGGATCAGTTATTGCGAAGTACTTTCGTATAACACTCTATGTTACCTACCCACACATCTTGAACTGCTGCTTCAGAAGGATTGAACTGCCTCGACGGAATCTGAACAGTATAAATAAATAGAAAATATACCACATAGCATACTGCTAATCCATAATTCTAACAGTAGCAATCACAACAAGTGGGTCTGTGGATAGTTTCAGAAGGCGAACAACAGCTGACGATACTCCAAACAGACTTGAGCTATGCAACGTATATGGCTGACCGTGAGCATCTTCCTTATATAAACTAGTGATTCCCAATCGGGATCCGTATGACTGTTGGCCTTATATGATTTTGTTAAGAATTATATGCAATAAATTGATTATACTTCTACAATATACGAAATATGTTAAGATATTTTTATTCAATTTCTAATGATATTTATTTATAAAAATAGGATAGAATTTTTTTAAACATCGAATGCTTATGGGCATTCAAATGACTAAAATATAAATCAAAGGAGACCACAGGTAGAAAATGGTCAAGAATCATTTATATAGGCGCAGTGTTTATATTCATCGTAACACAAAGGCTTATAGATATGTTGCATAGAGTATTATAGTGAGGAAATAAAATTAATGATGTCACAGTGTGACATTATCAACACAATGATACATCAATAAAATCATAACACAACAGCAACTTCATCAACACAGTAACACAACAGTAAATACAACATGAAAAGAGTAACAACAGCCATAGTTGCGACAACAGTGGCACAACATCACAATTTGATCAGCAAACACATAGTAACGCAACATCATCGCAACATCAACAACGGCAACATAATAATGATGATGATGATGATGATGATGATGATGATGATGATGATAATAATAATAATAATAATAATCATAATAATAATAATAATAATAATAATAATAATAATAATAATAATAATAATAATAATAA
>NC_069000.1:31080362-31081557 GCF_001194135.2 Octopus bimaculoides | reverse complement strand
CATTTCAAAAGTGTTGCATGCAAGTTACCAGCATGTGGCGAAAAAATATCCTCGTTTCAAACAGATATTTCCTCAGCCGCCCATTATAACCTTTCGACGGAATAAGAACATAAGAGAATTATTGACCTCTATATCTGACTCCAAGAAAACAAACATTGGAGTATCTGCACGCTGTACCTTAAAGAACAGCCGCAAGAGAGGTAAGCCCTGTTCATTGTGCAACACCATGATTGAAGTGAGTTCCATCAGAGATCATAACAGAAATGTTATGATTTATACAGAAGGTGGAACATGTAAAGATTCTCATTTGGTGTGCACTGCAGAATGCACGAAACACAACAGCAATTAAACAAAAAGTTTAATGGGCACAGATTCGACGTCAGGCGCAATAACAATAGTTGCACAGAACTTGTTGAACATTTCGTTTCAAGCGGCTGCAATTTTGAAGAAGACTTATTCTTACAAAATATTCTGACTCTACTTCACTTTCACTACTCAGAATGTATGAGGAGAAATATGTTTGCGGGTTATTGACATCACGCCCTGGAGGAATGAATAAGATGACAGGAGAATATCATCAAATTTATACAAAACTGTTTGATTTAATATTCTTCTTTCTCCGTTTTTCTTTACTTTTTTCTGTTTTTTTCCGTCTTTTTCTTTTCTCCTATTATAAAATTGTAACTTAAAAAAACTGATGATGTCATTCCATCAACGTGTGGACGCTGGTTGCTCTAGTTCATACTTTACGTTTAAATTTTGAATTTTTATCACTTCTTATTTTGAACTTGACAAAGGCAGATTTACTGTTGAAATATCGTTCAACCAATAAAATATCTAACAATCGAATCGCCCTCTTCATCTTGACTGTTTACCTTTGTGAAGAGTTACGCCAATTCTTTTTAAAATATAATAATAATAATAAACCATTGCAGCGTGGAAGGTGTTTATAAGCCATTTAAGAAATATACATGCACACAAAAAAATAATAATACTGGTTTCAAATTTTCCCACAAAGGGCAGCAGTTTTGGGGGAGGGGACTAGTCGATTACATCGACCCCTTATTTTATCAATCCCGAAAGGATAAAAAGCAAAGTCAATCTCGGCGGGATTTGAACTCAGAATGTAGCGACGGGCGAAATACCTCTAAGCATTTCGTCCAGAGCTCGAACGATTCTGCCAGCTCACACCACC
>NC_069000.1:31076714-31079833 GCF_001194135.2 Octopus bimaculoides | reverse complement strand
TAATAACAACAATAACAACAATAACAACAACAACAACAACAACAACAACAACAACAACAACAACAACAATAATAATAATAATAGACCCAAAGTGCCGATACTGCAATGATGGAACACCTAATCTCTGGGTGTAAGGTTCTAGCATCTGTAGAGTAGAAATCAAGACATGACAAAGTTGGCCAATATCTACATTAGATAATGTGTCGGCATTATAAAATCAAAACTGCTAACAAATGGTAGAAGCACCACCGTGAGGCCGTAATTGAGAGAGAAGCTGTAACGATTCTTTGGGACATCCCAGTCTGTGCAGACCAGACATCAAAGCAGACAAACCAGATACGTTTGTGAAAGACCAAAACAATAAAATCTGTTTATTGATTGACATGAGCATATCTTGTGACCCTAATATCTCGGCAAAAGAATTTGGTAAGCTCAGAAAATATAGATTTGCTAATCGAAATCGGAAAGATGTGGCATCTTAAAACGGTTACAATACCAGTGATTGCAGGAGCATTTGGAATCATCAAAAAAAGAACTGTACATCATCTAAGAATGATCTCTGACTTACCATCCATGCATGAAGTGCAAAAGATTGTTTTAATTGGCACGTCAATGAGAGGGGTATGGTCGCTGTGAATTCTGTTTCTCTTTTCTCCCTTTATTTTCTTCGATTACTTTTTCATTTTTTTATTTTTTCCTTTTACTGTCGTTCTTCCGCTTTTTCTCTATCACATGATTTTGTATATGAACAATCTGCTGTGCTTATTTTGATGGCTTACCAATGTATAGAGTGTGCTTCTTTGCCCTAGCAGTTAAGAAGTCACTCAACAAGAAATGGAAACAGGATTGAAAGAAGATTATGAACTTCTAATTTGTTGTCTCTTGAGGTCTCTGGTGAAACTTGGAGCCAACTTGTACAAATGCAAAGCAAAAGTCAAACAAATAATAATAATAATAATAATAATAATAATAATAATAATAATAATAATAATAAAAGAAATGGAAAAACTTTCAAAATACAAAGACCTGGAAATAGAGGTAACTCGAATGTGGAATCTAAAAACAGAAACAATTCCTATTGTTTCTGTTTTAGGTATAATAAAAAAAATATTCAGACAAATACATAACAAAAACACCAGGACTTACAACTATATATAACATACAGAAAATTTCACTACTGGGCACTGCACACATTCTACGCAAAACACTTTCAATACAGTAACCATAAGAGCATCACAGCAAACCACAGCACATACCCAAGGCACACAGAGTTGTGCTCGGTAGTGAAGTGAAAGCACGTTATAAAAATAAAACTACTGAACAATAATAATAATAATAATAATAATAATAATAATAATAATAATGATAATAATAATAATAATAATAATAATAATAATAATGCCCGGATGCAGCACCAAGCAGTGGCTCTCATGGTTTCTGATCTTAATTGATTGGAAGTGTTATCATGTACATGGTTTTGTTTTGGTGTAATAGATGGGCTACAGCAAATATTCTGCTTAATACCACAGATTTGCTTGTCAGTTGTTCGACCTTAACCAGTTGAGCATTTCGCTTGGTGGCTGACGATATGTGCATCGCTGATCACGAGCAGAAGTAGTGGGGGAGCATCATAGCCATGTGTTGAGAGGAATTCTTTAGGGTTTGAATAATTCACCTTTGGAAACATGGGTATTTTGCTCAACATCCTCAAACAAACCTTATTCAGGGACCTTTTGAGCAGAATGGTCTACTCAAAGAAAGTTCTAACTGGGCCCCACATGCGAGGTCATGCGCTGTTTATCTTGATATGAGATCACCATGTCGCGCACATATGGTTGTGATGCATGTGCCTGGTGTACCCTTATCAGACGGGTAGTCATGATGGGTATATTGGGCTTCGTATATTTTACCCCATGCTCTCTCACTCAATAATAATAATAATGGGAAAAAATTTGAAGAAAGAAGAAAAATCTCCATAATAATAATAATAATAATAATAATAATAATAATAATAATAATAATAAAATAATGATAATCCTTTCTACTATAGGCACAAGACCTGAAATTTGGCGGGAGAGGACAAGTCGATTATATCGACCCCAATGTTTTACTGGTACTTAATTTATCAACACCGAAAAAATCAAAGGCTAAGTCGACCTCGGCAGAATTTGAATCGTGATAACAATTCTGCAAGCTCACTGCCTTCAACATAATGCTAATGATGGTTTCAAATTTTGCCACAAGGGCAGTTTTTTGGGAGGGAGGGGATAAGTCGATTGCATTCACCCCAATGCTCAACTGGTACTTATTTTATCGACCCCCGAAACAATGAAAAACAAAGTCGATCTCGGCGGAACGATAATACTAACAATAACTGTATTACAACACATTCCCACAGTAGCAAAATTTTCGCTTCAGTAACATTAAAGTAATAACAACCACCACAATCAAAAACAACATCAATAGGAATAACAACAGTACATCAACGAGAACAACTACAATAACACAATTGCAAAATGCATCACATGGATAGTGTCAACGTAATAAGTTCAAGAACAACAATACCATCAACATCACAACATCATCAAACACAATAACATAATGCTGCATCACCAATAGCAAGCAGCAACGGCTACAGCAGCAACAGCAGCAGCTGTAACATTAGCATCAACCTCAACAACAGCAGCAGCAGTAGCTGCCTCAGCAACAAGCGAGCTCTCCTCACTGAAGAAATAAACACTACATAATAATATATCGGCTGCTACAGACAGAATAGTGTTGTTGTTTTGCATCTTATGACCAAACACATTCCAACCGTGCCCATCCCTCTGATATTTCTCTTTCTCAGGCATAGTCTAGCACGGAATATATTATCCAATGTGTTCATCCAATTTTTTTTTTACACAGACGCGTGTGAGAGGAGCAAGTTTCATCATATATTGCTATTGATGCTACTGAAGTTGTCACCATGTCACCGGGTTGTTGTTGTTGTTGTTATGCTTATTGCTGCTGTTCAACCCTAAAGTCAGCGCAGTCTGTGCCGTCATGTGATTAAAGTTTTCTAGCGCTGGTGATTTGGTCACTATATCTAGCAGAGAGAGAAACCATTATGGTACTCC
>NC_069000.1:31076385-31076704 GCF_001194135.2 Octopus bimaculoides | reverse complement strand
GGCCTGTTTGGCGAGCCGCTAGATTACGGGGACGTAAACACACCAGCATCGGTTGTCAAGCGATGTTGTGGGACAAACATAGACACACAAACACACATACACATAGATACATACACACACACGCACAGACAGACAGACACACACACAGACACACAGGATGGGTTTCTTTCAGTTTCTGTCTACCAAATCCACTCACAAGGCTTTGGTCGCCACGAGGCTATAATAGAAGACACTTGCCCAAGGTACCACGCAGTGAGACTGAACACCGAACCACGTGGTTGGGAAGCAAGCTACTTGCCACACAGCCATATGTATATAT
>NC_069000.1:31073387-31074907 GCF_001194135.2 Octopus bimaculoides | reverse complement strand
CGGTACTTTTTAATACATACGCATATTTCAACCGAGACGAATGTGCACACACACATACACACGCACACATATATAAGCATAATTTTCCATTACGAGAGACTCCCACGCAAATTTATTTAAATCGAATAACATGCACATCGAAAACTATCGGTCTCATTCTCTCATGCTGTAACCAACCAAAAAATCACACATCACAGAGATATAACAGATCTGTCTATCTATCTATCTATCTATCTATCTATCTATCTATCTATCTATCTATCTATCTATCTATCTATCTGCACTATTATACATCTACCTGTTTGAGTGTGTGGTACCCCATGAGCGCTAGACGGCCGGCATTGGTTTGTTTACCGCACCGTGAATTAGTGGTTCGGTAATGGGGGTTCGATGGAATAATTACAAGGCTTAAAAAATATGGGTCGGTGCGTTCGACTAAGCCAGTAAGACTACTTCATCATGGCGTAGTCCAGTGCCTGATGCCAGTAATAGGTAAATGATTATATATATATATATATATATATATATATATATATATATATATACATATATGTATAATCGAATCGACGCAAACGCACATGTAGACATACAATACAGACATTACATATTTCGACTTGTACACATATATATATAGGTACACAAACTGATTCTCATATACACAGGGAAATATCTGCGTTACTGCGAGTGAATGCATATGCGTATAAAAAAAAGCCTAATATATGAAATGGGATAGTAAACACAAGTGAAAAATTGTACGTGTGTGTGTGTGTGTGTGTGTCTGTCTGTCTGTACATGTGCATGTATATTTATGTGTGTGTGTATGTGTATATTGGTATATGTTTATATATATATATACTCTTTTACTCTTTTACTCTTTTACTTGTTTCAGTCATTTGACCGCGGCCATGCTGGAGCACCGCCTTTAGTCGAGCAAATCGACCCCAGGACTTATTCTTTAGATGCCTAGTACTTATTCTATCGGTCTCTTATGCCGAACCGCTAAGTTACGGGGACGTAAACACACCAGCATCGGTTGTCAAGCGATGTTGGGGGACAAACACAGACACAAACATATACACATATATATATATACGACGGGCTTCTTTCAGTTTCCGTCTACCAAATCCACTCACAAGGCTTTGGTCGGCCCGAGGCTATAGTAGAAGACACTTGCCCAAGATGCCACGCAGTGGGAATGAACCCGGTATAGGCCAGATATTGGTAGATATATATAAATATATATATGTTTGTGTCTGTGTGTGTGTATGTGTGTGTGTGTGTGTGTGTATCTGTATACATATAGCAATATCTATCTATTTATCTATCTACCTATATATATATATATATTTGCGCCTGTGTGTATGTGCGTGCGTGAATGAGTATAAGATACTTGCATACATATATGCATACATATATAATGTGTATATGTATGTATATGTATTTGTATATATGCGTACATATATATGTATGCGTATATATTTGTGTATATATATATATATATATATATATATATATATATA
>NC_069000.1:31065798-31068931 GCF_001194135.2 Octopus bimaculoides | reverse complement strand
TATATATATATATATACATATATACATACATATATATATATTTGTGTGTCCATGTGTGTGTCCGCGCGCGTGTGTGTGTGTGTGTGTGCGCCTGTGCCCGTGCATATAGACAGACATTAACAGGTCATCCTCTTTACGCTACAGTACCTACACTCCGACACACTACCGCTGTCACGTTAGGCGATTGTCTTCTGCACCCCTAACTCATATAGTATAACAGACCGCATGATGCGTACCTGTTGAGTGGCAGTGTAGTATTATGAACAAACAATACCAGAAATGATAACAGTAAATTTTTTGTCTTGGCACGTCAGCCACGACATCACCTGTCATTCCTTATCCTTTTTTATATATCCCTGTCATCAACGGTGATATTTTTTTGCCGCATTCCTCTGTATTAAACTACCGCAGAAGTCAGTTGTCTCTCGTTAGGAAATCATACTGCTTGTTTTATTCTATGTTTGATTGTGTACACACTAAGACTGTATGTATTGCTATTTTGCATAAACTCTCTGTTTGGAATGTGTGTGACAGATAGTGTATTACCCACCTCTCTTTCTCTTTCCTCTCTTTCTTCTCTTTTTCCCATGTCTTACCGTCATTTTGTCTTCCTGTGTTATCCTGGTAATTGCAACCTTGTCTTTTAATTATACACACACATTCTGTGTGAATGTGTGTGGCGTCGCCGTGTAGAGTGAAACAGTCCACTTGTCTGTGTGTAGCAATGTCTCTCTTATTTCTCTCTCTTTCTTTCTGTATGCCTCTCTTTATAGGCCTATATCTCTGCCTGCCTGTCTCTCTCTCTCAGTTTGTTGGGCAAGGGGAAATATTTTGTATCATCATTGATGCTGCGTGGGCATGTGCCGCTGTGTAGAACAACGTCAGTGAGTTAAAAAGACGAATCTCTCTAACTTTGCTCTATGTTTACACGTCGCTCTGTATGTAAAGAAGACAATAATACTTTACGTTCAATGGATACACGTGTGTGCATACACATGCATACCATGTTAACCCTCACGTAGAACCCTACACTTGTTATGGCTTTTTAATAATGTGTATAGCTATTTGATCATGTTCCTCTCTGTGAGTCCATCTGATTTTCTCTCAGACACGTACTACTGATTTAAAATTTTGGCACGCGGCCAGCAATTCTGGAGGTGGGGTTCAAGTCGATTATATCGACCGCAGTGCTTGACTGGTTCTTATTTTATGAACTTCGAAAAGATAAAAGACAAATTCGATCCCGGTGGAATTTGAACTCAGAACGTAAAGGTGAATGGAATGATGTTAAGCATTTTGCCCAGCGTGCAACCGATTCTGCCAGCTCTCTGACTTTACACTTATAATATTACATTCCTTTTTCCCTACCGCCACGTGCTTGTGTCGTGGCCTAGAACTTCCTGTAGGAGCTTTTTAAATGTGTGTGCAGCAGTCTATGTCGAAAACTTTGTGTGGTACCCATCTATCTTTCAATGTGTTAGATAAAACAGGATTATATTTACTTACACCTGCGCAATCACGCAATATATGTGCGTGAGTGTGTTTATGAACGTGTATTTGTGTCTGTATAAGTGTGATGTTGTAGTGTTGTCCGTATGCCATTTAAGCATATTCAAGCAGACCCACATAACAATACTATCTCCTCCTCCACTTCTTCTTCTTCTTCTTCTTCTTCTTCTTCTTCTTCTTCTTCTTCTTCTTCTTCTTCTTCTTCTTCTTCTTCGTTCAAAGAAAATGGCTGTAACTTCAAGTTTCCCCCCCAGTTACCTTCGTCAGACTGATTTCCAAGTATTTTTTTTTCGTTCATCTTGTGAGGCGGGCCGTGTGGTTGCACTGTAGCTTTGGTTGCGTAGTGTATTTTCGTAATATACAAAGATATATTTTTATGGATAACTTAGGTGGGTTGTGGAGGGAATGAAGGTGAAGTAGAAGAGTGGAAGGAATAGAGAAGTTGGAAAAGAAAAGGCGAACGGAAAGAAGGAAGACACTATTCTGATTGGATTAGCTTTGTTAACTTCGGCTGGTTATATTTGATGTAAGAAATTAAGAATTGGTTTTGTATTATTCTTTGTACTCTTTTATGCATGTATATAAACACAAGTGCTAGAAGTCATAATTCAAATCAAAGAGCGGTCAAGTTCTGTATTTCGTGCTGAAAAGTCCCAACCATGCATATCTTCAATGGAACAAGAGGTTTAGTTTCAAGGATTGGCTTTGTAGATATTGTGGGATATTACTGTTTGATGCTTAATATATAATCACTTGCGGTTGAATACGTATATCAATTATATGTAAATCGTTGAAAGTTAATATTTATACATCTACATAGATATGCACACATATAGACACACACATATTTATACATAAAATTGTAAGCATGTTTGTGTGTGTGCATACACAGATGCAGGCACGTACATTGATATTATATAATTATATATATTTTCTATGTTCATATATACATACACACACAAAATTCTGGTATTTATTCTCTTTCCTTTTTGCTGAACTGGTATGTTTCTGGGACGTAAATAAGCCGGTCTCAGGGAAACAGGGAACGGAGACAAACAGACAGGCAGACAGATACACACACACACACACTCACACGCACACACGCGCGCATACACACACACACATGCTCACACACACACACACTCACACACACACACACACACACACACACGATATGCTTCTTTCAGTTTCCGTCTACCAAATCAACTGATAGGTCCTTGGTCGTCCCGGAGCTGTAGCGAAGCACACATGGCCAAGATCCATACATATATACATTCATAAGATAAACACATATGTGCATGTATATATATATATGTATATATATGCAAAAAAATTTCAAGTACTGCGCTACAAGACCACAAGTACCTCCCAACTGGCATACACAGGGCCTGGAGGTACTGCAATCCCAGAACCACAAACAGTGAGAGATCTGGGCATCAACATGTGTAGTGATGCATCATTTCACATGCACATTGTCAAGTTGACAGCAAGGTGCAGACAACTGGCGGGGTGGATACTGAGGACTTTCCGTACAAGGGATCAAAAAGTCATGTTGATTCTATGGAAGACATTTGTTCTGAGCCGCCTAGACTATTGCTCTCAGTTGTGGTCACCACACAGTGTT
>NC_069000.1:31062872-31064310 GCF_001194135.2 Octopus bimaculoides | reverse complement strand
GGTCGTCCCGGAGCTGTAGCGAAGCACACATGGCCAAGATCCATACATATATACAGAGCCTTACAGGGCTTACCGCTGTTTCTGGTATATGATGTAATGCACTTACAGCAGAGTGCATGTGCATCACCTTATAGCTTCCGCGGATCCTATTAAGTCAAGTATATGTTTATTTGGAAAAACGTGGATGAGAACACCATGAAATGAAGAATATATAAAATAAAAAATTGGCGAAGTTTCGGGAGTTAGAGTCTTATATATATGTACATAGACATATATTTAACCCGCATATTAATAAATATTCACATCCATAGACAGTGTTTTCTCTGTGAATAAACGTGACAGTATCTATCTATCTATCTATCTATCTATCTATCTATCTATCTATCTATCTATCTGTTTGTATGTCTGTCTGTCTGTCTGTCTGTCTTTCTGTCTGTCAATCTATCTATCTATCTATCTATCTATCTATCTATCTATCTATCTATCTTTCTGTTTGTCTGTCTGTCTGTCTGTCTGTCAATCTATCTATCTATCTATCTATCTATCTATCTATCTATCTATCTATCTATCTATCTTCTTTCTATCTGTCTGTCTGTTTGTCTGAGTTGATGTTTGTTGTATTGTACAAGCCCATTTGTTGCCCAGTTCATATTCATAGAGTCTATAGTGCCATTAAATTGTTAACACATTGAAGACCTAATCGCAACATTTCCTCCTCTCTCTCTAAGGCTGCTAAAATATTCTTCTAGCTGGGTTTTAGATTCTCTCGCTTCCTATATATCTCCATTATTTTGTAATTCTGCCAGTGACCCGTACCTTTTTAAATGTGCATTAACAGACATATTCAGTGTATGTGAGTAGTTTGGTGGGTCTGAGAGGATTTAACATCTGATTTCTGCTCATGAAATGAATCTATTCATGAAGATGTTTTATTCTTATGCTACAAGTATACACTGTTAAATCGCACACCCTTTGCAAACTCTATGATCCACCCACAATATGATTCCTAAAATATTTAAAATTTTAAAGCTAAAGTACTTTTTAGTTTGTTGAAGGCAAATGAGACGAAACTTTGAAACCATCGTCAATCGTTTCCTCGCAGAAGAAAAAATATAAAGAAGAAAAGAAAAGAAATATCCAGTTCGATATTACAGAAAATGCTTTGCAGTTTTATGCAAAGGCTAGACATTAATATGTATATTAATGCGGTGAGCTGGCAGAATCGTAAGCACACGAGACAAAATTCTTAGCGGCATTTCTTCAAACATTACTTTCTAAGTTCAAATGCCACTAAAGTCATCTTTGACTTTCAACCTTTTGGGATCCCTAAATGAAGTACCCGTTGAGTGAGGTCTGTGTAATCTCTTAGCCACTCGCCCGAAATTTCTAGCCTTGTGCCAAAATTAAAGCCAATATGTTTGGATGGGTGCGTATATAT
>NC_069000.1:31062272-31062765 GCF_001194135.2 Octopus bimaculoides | reverse complement strand
TATATATATATATATATATATATATATATATATGTATGTATGTATGTATGTATGCAAGTATGCATAGGAAAAAGAAATGACAAAGGAATAAACGATTATCTTATAAACTTCATTAGTTTACAGTTGTTACTGCTATGAAATGAGATACAGTGGACTCATGGTTGCGTACTTCAGTAAAACCTTATAGTTTCATCGGAGACTCACACACACACACACATATATAGTGTTAAAAGTCTGTCATACCGGCCATGATGAAATACCACAAGGTATAGAAAATACGTATTCGCCTTTATATATTTAATCCTTTATATTGAACACTCAATATTTCATCTATTCAATAAGACATATTCCATATATTCAATAAGACATTCAATACTTTATTTCATAGTACCATCCATTTTTATTTTATATTATATATTGTATATTATATTATATATTGTATATTCCATATTCTATATCCCACATTGGTTTTACAGGAATATAAATAAAACAT
>NC_069000.1:31055968-31061968 GCF_001194135.2 Octopus bimaculoides | reverse complement strand
ATATATATGTATATATATATATATCGGTATGAAATTATGAGAAACTATAGGCGATCTAGCTGTACTCCCAAACCCACTCACCTGATGACATGCAGGTAAACAGCTATTGCTGGATCATATTTATATGATCATATGTATAATACGTGAAATACTCAGCATTTAACTGATGCTAATGCACAGAAACTTTTGAAATGATTTGGATTAAAGCCTATTCCTTCTACCTTGTATTATATGTATGTATTTATGTATGCATGTATGTATGTATGTATGTACATAAATGCATACCGAAAAATATATGTTGCAATGATGAGGTTTTAATTCAAATCCCTACAATTACATTTTAGTTCGATCCAGGGATCCAAGTCTAGAAAGTTATGAAACTTCTAATGCTTTTTGCAACAAGAGACGACAAAATGTGGACAACACACGATTGGCTTTTTGTTTCTCTCTCTCCCTGTTCTTACACGCATATAATTACACGCATCCGCGCACACAGACACAAACACACACACACATGCGCATATTTGGTCTACAAGCTAATTATATGTTCTGTTTCCTAAATATATACAGTCTGTGTGGTTAATCTATATTATGTATTTTGTGAATATTCTTTATATTCTAAATGTCTACAGTTTATATAACGCAAATACTGGATGCCACCTCTACTAATTATCAATGTATTATATCAAAACATGGAAACAAATCAATCTCTAAATGTTTCAATTCTTAGACAATTCATAATGTCCACTTCGTGTCAGATTCATTTTTTCAAACGTCTAAAGCTGTCTTTTGTTGTCCGATTTTCTGTTTTTGTTCTTCCCTTTCAACCACCTCAAGGCAAGTGACTCCTCGCGGGTTTTCGTTTATTTTAATTTCAAAGAGAACCATTCTTACAGATGTTCAGAAATGCTAAGAGAAAAGAACGGAGATATTTTGTACTGTATTTTCAGTATCTAAATGCTTCAGAATTTTAAAAGAGTATTCATAGAAATTAACCCAAATAACAAAGATAATAGTAATTAGATAATTGCAGAATATCTGGAGGCTGAGAGGCGGTAATTATTCGCATTGCCTCAAGCTGCTGTCTTGGCTAAAAGGGATACATTCACAGACATGACAGAGATGAGGATCTAATTCATTGGAAATTATATTAGTGTAATGAAATAATGATAATAATAAAAGCGGTATCATAAATATACATTTGGAATGTGTCAAGGAATGACCAAGCGACCGTTTTGTAGGATATAGCATGGCGCACAGAGAGATTAAGGCAAAAAAAAGCCGGATATTGTTGTCAGCGATGACCAGGAAACGTAAAGCTTTCCAATCGAAGTAGACAGAAGATAATACTACTTCAAAGAAGTGGATAAATTATCCAAATGTAAATATCTGGAGATAGACATAAATAAATGGGAGAGAAAAGCAGGCAATCTCTGGTTTGAGAGTACTTAAAATTAAACAAATACCTGACTAAAATACAAGGACTTAATAATATACATCAAATTCAGAAAATAGTACTGGTAAATATTGACCATATTTTCAGTACAATAGAAAATACAAAAACAAAACATTGGTCATGTCAAAGCTGGAAGAGCTGTGCTTAGTTTTGAAGAGAATGCATATAATAAAAGAGGCAGTGAAAAAATAATGAGTTCGAGAAACTTAAACGGCACAAACTTTAGATATTTTATATTTTATTCTAGATTAATGTGAAGTTTTCGCTCCGAGGTTTAGGCTAAAGTTTAACTGCTAATTCATTCCCAGACATCATCTTTTACCACTAGTTATTGCTTCAGACAGGCCTTAACTCAATCTTATGCAAATTATTTATGATTCCTTTGGCAAAAAAAGAAAGAAAAAAAAATTCAGAAAATATGTTGTTGCTTTTTTCTTTTATCATGTCTTGTATGCTTGTTTGTTGTTTACTTTTTAGAAATTAAACTGAAGTTTCTGCGAAAATCATAAAGTAGATCTTACTCTGTCGATGTATGCCAATCTACACACACGCAGACACACAAAGTAAGGTCAATGAATATAGTTCGATATTGGTGCTTGACCACCAGAAATATAAGGACGATTAATTGCTGTATCAGTTCCAATAGACAGCAATATATTTCTCAAAGAAATGGAGGAATTATCTAAAAATGAAAATTTCGAAATAGAAAGAGTCAAATAGTATGGATAGAAAACAAAAGCCTTCCTACGTTAAAAGAATCTTTAGGAATAATTTTGAGAAATGAGCAGAGAGTCGTGTAAAGAAACTTCTGACACATTTACACAACATAGAAAAGAGCAGTACCTGGCGCTTAATACAGATTACTTAGAAAAGACACCAATAGAATGAAACAAGCAGAAAACAGTGAATGGATACGAAATACACAGGGCTGGGTTCGGTGGTGCATGACGGCAAAAGACAAGCTGAACTGCTTAGAGACATTTCAACAACGATTTCTAACATTGGTATAAGGGAACTGGGTGTGCAATCGTTTGAATTACCCGACAGATATTCAGTAATTCCTGTTTTATCGACCCTGAAAAGGCTGAAAGTCATGTTGGCCTTACCGGGATTTGAACTGCGGACGCAAATATCAGTATCTAAATATTAAAACTACTCAAATACAATGCCTTGATGATGATGGGGAGGAGGACAATGATGATGATGATTAGGGGGACAATGATGATGATGATGATGATGATGATGATGATGATGATAATTAATAATCATCAAATAAAACATTAGTAACAACAACCACAAAGAGCAACAACAACAACAACAACAGCAAAAACAACAACTATTATTAGTAACGAGTTGGTCTACGACTGGATCAACGAGTAGATTCGCGAGTTGGTGGAATCGTTACCGCGTCGGAGAAAGTGTTTAATAGCATTTCGTCTATCTTTTCATTCTGAGTTCAAATTCTACCAGTATCGACTTTGCCATTCATCATTGCAGGGTTTCTAAAATAGGTACTAGTGGAGCATTAGGGGCAATGTAATCGACTAGGCCCCATCTCCTCCCACCACAAATGTATATCCGTAGTACAAAGTATTAGATCAACGAGTAATAAGAATATTTCCACGCTCCGTTCAACTTCCTACGTATAAAATCGAATCGTCTTCATATTACACTTATACTACAAGCGTTACTATCGCCACCACCCGCAACAGCATCACCATAAAACGGTGAGGGACATATTTGATAACGTAGTCCTAGATATTGCTTTCAAAATTTCGCACAAAGCTAGTAAATTCAGGGAAAACGTTAAGTCGATTACATCGACCCCAATGAAGTCCTAGATAAGAAATTTCAGAGAGAGAGAGAGAGAGAGAGAGACGGAGTGCTCATTGCTAGTATGCTTTTGGTCATCATGGATCTGCTCAGTCATGCTTGAGCTATGATTTAACATCAATCGCAACCAAACATGAATAGAAGAACACCAAACTGAAACAAACAAATAAATAAATAAAGCAATCTCAACAAGAATGCAGCTACTAACTATAATTATTGCATTTCTATTGGCCACAAGGAACCAGGTACGTGATAAATCTGTTTCAAAGAGTTACAACGTAGATGTTTATGTACACTCTTGTATAAGTATATATGATAAATAGATGGGTGTGACAAAAACGTAAAACAACGTATTGATTCATTTAAAATTTACTAAATATAAAATAAAACAATCCCGCCGACACTAAGATAGTACCATCTAGATAAGATCAGATCATTCTATAAGTCTGACCACTTTCCTCCATCATTATATACCGACCGGGTTCTCTGGATTTTCTTAAGAGTATTTTCGTATTTAGCAACACATTGAAGAGTTCAACATAATCTGCACAGTTCATGGACCATCTTATTTTACAGGGGCTCTTAATATTCGTCATAAATATCTTCTGTTGACATACTATTTGTTTTGTTTTATTGTAGGTTCATCGTCATATTAAGTAGGTTGTAAGACTTCAGTCCAAATGTTATGAATTTCAGGCACTCCACCAGGTTTAGGTGCTTATTTGTAAGGGACATCTCACCACTTTTCTTTCGACAGACTAGACTTATTCTTATCTCTTTTCTCTTTCTTTTCTTCTCGCTGTCCTAGACAGTACAGAGGTGTGTTTACGAGCTGTAAAAAATACAATAAGGGAAAATGATCTTGTCTCTCTTATTAAACGCATTATCAGAAATATTGTTTCAATCATTACAATTATGTATAAACTGCATCCGTTGCCGACGCAGTGTATGATTTATTGGGGGTACAATATATTCACTGATGGGGATGATAAATTACTTTTATTACCGTAAGCTCCGTATGCAGTTTTCTTTTCACACAGCGTATTGAATATCCTAAGTCAATTCAATTTTTAGATCTTATTATCATCATTATAAGACAGCATCTTCGATACGAAACTTTCATTAAAGGAGCAGTCTAGTGTATTCCTCTATTTGCGTTCAAGTTGTTTTGATTGTGCGATATATTTATGTGCTTGCTACGAGTTGGAAATCTGTGAGTTTATGAGTTTATGATATCCAAACTAATTATTTTCTATAGAATTGTTGTTAAATATTTTATAGAGTGAGGAAGCGTGTCCTTCTCATGTTCATTTTCTATTATTATTATTATTATTATTATTATTTTTGTTGTTGTTGTTGTTGTTGTTGTTGTTCTTCTTCTTCTTCTTCTTCTTCTTCTTCTTCTTCTTCTTCTTCTTCTTCTTCTTCTTCTTATTATTATTATTATTATTATTATTATTATTATTATTATTATTATTATTATTATGATGATTATTATTATTATTATTATTATTATCATTATTATTATTATTATTTCTGGCAAAGCGGCAAGTAATTAGAAGTAAAGCAGGCCTGAAGCAACCACTTTGTATGTTGGGAGTCACGAAAGAAACAGAAAGACATCTAATGACAAACTGTCCAAAAGTTCATGAAACAATAAAGACAAGGTTTATAAGAATTTTGACCATATTTATTTGGAGAAACGAAATGAAGCGAATGACAAAGGCTTGCATAAGGCATAGGCTTGAGATAAGAAGCTCCTAGAATAGAAATACTTCTTTGGGGAAAGGACAGTATAGTGTAATTATGAAAATCAGAAGAAGGCCGAGTCCCGTGATAAGTAACGTTAAGAGGATACAGTCTTGCATAATAGCATTCATAGAGATAAATCGAATAAACTATGTACATGGTGAAAGAAGTTGTTGTTCTACATTGACAGGATAGAGCAGCAATTAACATATTCATGTTCGAATCTGCTTGGACGAAATATGAACAAATATATAAGTAGAGATAGATGTATCTATAGAATAGGCATAGAAGCAGTGTCTCGGAGATGAGAGAGGAGTAGAAAACAAGGCCGATAATACTTTAGAATTCAACCAAAGAGAGACAGAATCCCAGTGAGGGCATCAGTCTAAAGATAACTACAGTATTCCGTACCGGAGAGAATGTATGGAAGATATATAATATAAAGACAAATAATAGATTCAGAAGAAAGATAATCACAAGCTTGATATCGAGAATCAAATGCTACAGTGGCTAATTTATCAATAGAGCTAATATACTCAGTCTTTGTAAGTTGCTTACAAAATGTTAAACCTAAAATGCGAAAACTAGAGGATTCGGGAAATGATATCATACGTTAATGCTACAGGAAGGTTTATATCGTATTATCTTCCTGTTTCTATGGTAAATATTGTTTTGTATAGGATGTTCTCAGTAATTTAGTTTGTCTTTCAACATACTTTCTAATTAGATTTTGCTGCAGTGCAGAAAAACCTCCCTAATGCTATCAGTAATGTTTTGTTTATAACTGTGGGCTGATGGTCGAAGATCTTAAGTTTATTGTGGTTTTGTTTAGAAGGGTGAATGGTAGTATCTGTGTTTAGATCCATGTAGCAAGTGTAATATTGAATGAATTATGTACGCGCGCGCACGCACACACACACACACACACACACACACACACACACACACACACACACACACAC
>NC_069000.1:31053650-31055701 GCF_001194135.2 Octopus bimaculoides | reverse complement strand
TATATATATATATATATATATATATATATATATATATATATATGTATGCATATATTGTTCTATTTGGAGATGGGCATATTGCCCAGATGTCAGCAGATGTCACAAGATGTTTGTGATAGCACAGAAAATCTCCCCAGCTGGATCAGCGACTATAACAACACCTGAGACCTGACAGGATGTATAGTGGGCAGCATGGATGTGGTATCCATATACCTATACATCGACGTGGATTTGCAGTGAAGTGCGTGGAGTTGATCAGCGATAGCGAAGTGGAGTTTCGCAGTGTCAATACAGAGAAACCGGGCCTCCTACTTAGACTGGCATAGACAAATATGACCTTAGAAGTTTCTGTCGACACCACCCCTAGAAACGAACCGGCGTACCACTTTAGAAGGGCCCTAGAAAAGCTTAAACTAAGAATTAGGGGTGTAGAAAGGCCAGGCTACTCAAGCAAATCTCTAATCTGTAGAACCTATTTTTTCAGTAGAACCCCCTGTACTGATAGGAACTGTACTTTGCCTGATTGTCTATGACTTCCTTCCATTTATTTACAAGCTTTTTAATCCTATCAATGTAAAACTCTTTTGGTTTCAAAGCGAAGAACTCTGAAATGTCAGTTTCGACCTTCTCTTGGCTTGCGAAAGTTATGTCCTCCAAATGATTCTGTAAACTACAAAATAAATGGCAATCTGAAGGAGCAAGGTCGAGAAAATTTGGTTGGATGAAGAATTTTTTCCCAACCAAGCCCTTCGATCTTCTGTGATGTGATCTTTGCAACATGGGATGGGCGCATTGTCCTGATGATATATCACTCTTTTTCTATTCACTAAAGCGGGTCTTTTTTTCCTTCAAAGCTTGGTTCAAACGCTCTAATTGCTGACAGTAGACTTGAGTATTGATTGTTGCATTAGGTGGTAACAATTCAAAGTGAAGTACTCCTTTGCAATCACACCAGACAGAGGGAAGAATCTTTTTTTTTCCATGAAGTTCCCTTCTCGGTTGTGGTTGAACTTTTCCCCTTTTACCAAGCCACTGTTTACGACATTTAACATTTCGATAGAAGATCCGTTTATCGTCACCAGTCACAAGTCTATCCAGAAAGGGTGAAATGAGTTCGCGAGAATGGAGAGAAGAGCAGATGTCAAATCCGGATTTGCGGCTGCTTTCGGGAAATTCATGAGGCACCCATTTTCCAAGTTTAGTAACCTTTCCAAGTTGTTGAAGATGATGATGAACAGTTATATGGTTTGAACTAAGCTTTATTGCCAATTCGTCAACTGTTAATGCAGGATTTTCTTAAAGTAATGCCTCAATGAGCTTATAATCAAACTCAACTGGACGTCTGGTTCGATCTTCATCTTCAAGGTTGAAATCTCCACTTCTGAATTTTTCAAACCATCTTCTGCGAGTTCTTTCTTTCAAGCATTCTTTCTCGTAAACTGTGTGTATGTTTCGAGGTTGATTCGGCTGCAGAGTTTCCTTTTTTGTACTCATAAAGCATTAAGTGCCTTAAATGCTCTTTGGATACTTCCATGTTAGAAAGGATTTTAATCAAAGAAATTTTAATTCTATTATTCTGTAAAATAATATTTAATTAGTTTAAATGCATAAAAATAATTTTTAATTCCATTAGACATTCTAAAATACTATTAAATTTCATTCAATTTTAAAAAAGAGAAAATCGGACAGAACTTACGGGATGACTTGATATATGTAAATGTGTATGTAGATTTGTTTTTGTGGCATTATATTTGTATGTTCTTGTGCTGGGTGATCTGCAGATAAATTTTAATATAAAGTTGCTTATTGTTGTTCCTAGTTATTGAAGGATACGCAACCTGGCAGATTCAGATATGTGTGTGTGAGGAGTGTGAGTGTATGTATGCGTTTGTGTTGTGTGATCCTGAAGTATATCAGTCTATAGATGTTTATAGATATTGATAGGCATTGTAGGATCGGCAGCATAAACACGCAGAGATAGATTAATGTGTCACACGCACCGAATCACACGCGCACACGCACACACACAAATGTATGTATATATATATATA
>NC_069000.1:31049683-31052255 GCF_001194135.2 Octopus bimaculoides | reverse complement strand
ATATATATATATATATATATATATATATATATATATAAAGTAGGTAGGAAAAAGACCCAAGCTGTGCCCTCTTGAAATACATCTACATATTCCACTATTACATTCCAGAATGTAGTTGTTGTCCTTGTTGCATTAATGTGAGGTACATATACGAGTTGAAAATTCTGAAAATATTTTTGGCAGTGTTATTATATAACAAAAGAAGTCTCAAATTTGTTTGGTATTAGTTATTCGCCATTATACATGTTTTATTTACTAATTGGAATCATAAAGTCGTATGTGCTGGATAAACATGTCAGAAATTTCTTATTAGAAATTCTTCAGCCAGGGAATCGAATATTATTAATCGATACTCTCTCTCAAGAATTTCTAATAGGATGTTTCTTACTTGTTTACCCAACATGTACAATTGTATGATTCTTCATAGCAAATGAAACATGCAATGGTGAATTAATATTAGCTAAACATTTTCCAGATGCCTATAGGTATGCTTATGTGTGTGTGTGTTTGTGTATATGTGTGTGTGTTTGTGTATGTGTGTGTGTGTGCTTGTGTGCAGGCAATAAATTTCCTATAACACATATAACCCCACATAGAAACACAAAGTTATATGTATATATTGTTCATAAAGTGAAAGAGTTCACTAATCACTCAATTAATTGCTAACTCACCAATGGGGACCCAGAAAACCTTATTTATAAAAGGGTTGTTCAGTTTGAGGTGGATGGCATTTGAAATTTCATTTTAAGGAATTACTTTTACCTCAAAAAATTTCTAATCATGACCAAAAGTACGCATATGAGCCCATTAGATTAAACACCAAAATAAAATAGGTAATTGAATAATTGAAATAGAAAAAAGTGTCAATAAAATCTACAGTATTTCCGATAATTAAATCGTAAGAGCAAAACGATTTTAGCCAATGGAAATGCATGTAGTGTCCAGAAACATATATTATAATTCCTCTCTATTCCTGGGAAAATCGTGGAATTGAATCCTGAGGCAACTCCTCTTTTTGATACAATGAGAAGTAAACGGCGTAATACTTTCCGGTTGAATTCCCAAGCGTGACCAGCTGCGGTTTTGGATATCAATCAACCATCACATTCTTGGTCCACTCCTAGGTTTCCTGCCTCGAAGAATCTGTCTTGCAATTCTTTCCTGTGAAATTCTAATCACATATGCCTAGTGCGAGAGCGGTGACCTCTCAGTGCAAAGAATTTACTGCTCCCTTGAAAATGGAATCTTAAATCAAAGATAACAGACTTCTTTTTTAAACTAAGAAAAATCCTCAACACACCATGATACATACATATAATTCATGCTGAGCGTGAACAAATAGTTGATATTAGTTAAATAAAATGAATATTTGCGAACTTGTGTATATCATCAATAGTCAACTCAGCAGAGCAATATTTATCCACTTTCCTTTTCAGAAATACCTGTAGTTTTATGGTTTTCTATCTAGCAGATTGTATAGACTGAAATTTTATTTCGAAATATTAGCCGTTAACTAAGAAGAAACCAGAGTAAGTTTATTTCTAGAAGCTCAATTTATCGCCGGTTGTAAGTTTTATTTCGTTTCGTTAATTATATTTTCCAATCTCTGTTTTGAAAACACTGAACATGTTTCACATGGGTCATAGAACATGATATCGAATAAATGTTCTGTATTTTATCAATTGTTTAGAAAATATACGCATACACTTTTTTTTTGTTTTCAACTACAGTACATATAAAATATTTTTCCGTAGGCCTCATATATTTTCACCCATCGCTCTGATGGTAAATACTCTTTTTTCGGAGACATTCCCCTGTTTCTACAGTTGCACAAAAGTGAACAGAAAAATAGACAGAGAGAAGGAGAGAAGAGTGGGGGGGAGAGATAGATAGATAGATAGATAGATAGATAGATAGAGAGAGAGAGAGCGAGAGAGAGAGAGAGAGAGAGAGAAATAGACTTTGTACGATATGCTTGAGTGGAAACAGAAAATGATAAAGAAAAGATTTTAGGATGAGGAATGTGAGAAGAAAACAATGTGCAAGAATAGAGAAAAATATTAGGAGGCGATGTGTTGGGGTAACGGTAGAATAAATGACAAACATACAATGTAAATTTAACAGACATATACAATACTTCTACACACGTATGATACTCCTATCTACACAAAAGAACTGAAATTTATAAATTACTTTTAACCTCAAGAAGCAAGATAATGATTCAAAATTTTGTTCAAAAGTCATTAAATTCAGTAGTAATATTCTAAATGGCAAAAATATTGCAATTTAAATAATGAATGAAAGGAATCATCAAAATCAGATGCATTATTTCCAAAATGAAAAGAGTAAAGGAGAAATTGTAAAATATCACTTATATCAAGAAATCAATAAGTTATATAATTTCTCAAGTGTGTGTTTCGTAATATTAGGTAAAAATTAAATTTTCAGTACATTTTATAGATTAATTCAAATGGAATCTTTTACCAAACTAGACAAAGTTAATTTAAAACTATTGATATTTTACAGTAATTACTAATACATGTGTATATATGTATATATATATATATATATA
>NC_069000.1:31047043-31049117 GCF_001194135.2 Octopus bimaculoides | reverse complement strand
ATATACATATATATATATATATATACATATATATATATATATATATGTGTGTGTGTGTGTATGTGTGTGTGTGTGTGTGTTTGTGTGTGTGTGTGTGTGTATGTGTGTGTATGGGTGTGTACATATAGTGGCATAAAAAGTTGGGAAGATTAGTGAGAGAATAATAAAAACTACTTATTAAGCAGTACAAATAGATGAATATCTCAGTCAAACGAAGCCGCGTTAATAAATTAAACGTCAGGAAAATAAATGAATTAAAAGATAATTAATTAAGGTGAAAATGAAAGAGGTCCCAATAAAGAAAAACAAAAGCAAAATGACTTTACTTGAATATTTTTTTTTCGTTTTATTGTGAAATCTTTCATTCCGTGTAATGCGGTCTACTCTTCCATTCATTCTCCATTGACTAGCTATTTACATAAGAGTTTGTGCTATCCTCTATCAGTATATGCCTTTCCTTCCTTATAAACATACAGAATATCTGCAACGCACTTATTCTTGTAAATTTTAAATACAATTTAGTGCAGCCACTCCTTTGTAGCCATATAATATTTTTTTTAATCTCTCACTGTGCGTCTCATAAATACTTTCGTTCTACTCCTAATCCTCTCTTTTTTTAAAGTCGATCTTACATCATTGTCACTAGAATCATATCAATATAGAAATATATACCTCATTTGACGCTACACTCCTCATACAAGATGTCCCTTTACAATCCTCACATCTCTCTTCTACTTCTTTGTTTTACTTCCTTCAACCTAGCATCACATTCTGTAAGGCATTTATTATAAGTATAAATTTCACACATTTTCTCTTCATATAGTTCACTCTCACGTATCCCGTATCTCTACTTATACGCTCTGTATTCAGTAAATATCTCTTATTTTAATTTTCCCTTTTTGGTCTCTTGCTTTCAAATATATTCATTTAGATATATCAATGTGTTCTAAAAAATTGCTGTTTGCCACTTTTTAAAAGCTTCATTCCTTTGAGCAAGTGTGCTGTGCAAAGCACATAGCTAACAACTTAGAAACTTTTATGCATGACTTAGGTGTCTGTCGGTTGTGAAGACGAATGTTTCAGTTGATTCGGCCAACCGAACAACCTGCTTGGTGAAATGAAAGTGCAAGCGGCTGAGCACTCCAGAAACACGGCAGCCCTCAACGTAGTTCTAAGGGAGATTTCATGCGACACAGATTGTGACAAAGCTGGCAGTCTGGATTAAAGGACCGGTGTAACGAGACCTAAAGTGTCTTGCTTAAAGACACAACGCGCCGCCGTGAATCTAACTCACGCCCATACGACCGTAACGCGAATGTTCTAGCCACTAAACCATGCGCCTTCATGTATGTATATATTTACACACACACACACACAAAAATGTGCGTGCGCGTGGGCGTAAGAATGTGTGCGCGTGTGCGCGTGTGCGCGTGTGCGCGTGTGTGCTTAGTATACATTCATGATGATATATACACACACATATATATATATATATATATATATATATATGTATGTGTGTATATATATATATATATACAGACATACACACATACATATACATACACAGACAATTACATGCATGTGTGTGTGCTTGTGTGTGTTTGTGTGTGTGCGTCTGTGTGAAAGTGTGTGTGTGTGTGTATGAGAGGGCGTGTGTTCAATCTGAAAACAGGATATCCACACTCGGATCTTCGATAAAAAGAGAACGTCCAATTAGTCTGAAATGACGACACTTCATTTCTACATACCATATTCGTTATACATTTTCAGCGCAGATGTTTAAATTAATTCTCGCGTTTCAATATTCCTGTGAACCGTATATTAATTATCATCATGACTAAAATTTTTTCATGAATTTAAATATATATTATACATTATGAAGAAATAATTTGCGGAACCAAATGATGAAAAGGAAGAGGAAATCAGAATGACAAATAAATTAAAGAGCAGAGAAAAATATTCTCTTGAATATTGTTACATCTTTTTATGCGTCGATTTTAATGAACTTCACCAAGTCGATGAAGTGATAACCAACATATAACTGACTTTCAGTGACCGTTTGTGTAACAAATTT
>NC_069000.1:31045593-31047000 GCF_001194135.2 Octopus bimaculoides | reverse complement strand
GGAAAGGGAGAGAGAGATAGAGAGAGAGAGAGAGAGAGAGAGAAAGATATATATATATATATATATATATATAGAGAGAGAGAGAGAGGGAGAAATAGAGAATATAAATCAGAGATCATTTCAATCAAAATATTAAAGAAACTGAGTGAATGTAATATTGAAAAGACTTTATCTTGCATGAGGGGTATAATGTCAAATGAGGTATACAGTTCTATATTGATATGATTCTAGTTACAATGATGTAAAATCGACTTTAAAAAAGACATTTGCAATATTATTGTATTAAAACTCACAGCTTATTTTGCTGGGTATCATGGAAAGTGTCAGCTGTCCACAGCCAGCAGACTGCTTTGACTTTAAAACATGATTATTATTATTATTATTATTATTATTATTATTATTAAAAGCGGAGTCGGTAAATTGAGTGCTGGTTGAGCATTGGGGCCAATGTAATTCACTTCTCCACCGAAATTTGAATTCATTCATTCTTCTTCTTCTTCTTATTATTATTATTATTCGTCTTCTTCTGCTTCTTCTTCTTCTTCTTCTTCTTCGTCTTCTTCTTCGTCTTCTTCTTCGTCTTCTTCTTCTTCTTCTTCTTCTTCTTCTTGTCATTACCGCGAGCTGGCAGACTCGTTAGCACGCTGGACGAAATTCTTGGCATCATTTCGCCCTCGCTACGTTCTAAGTTCAAATTTCGCTGAGGTCGACTTTGCCTTTCATCCTTTCGGGATCGATGCGCTCGACTATCCCCCTCCCCACAAATTCCAGGCCTTATATCTATATTAGAAAGGATTATCATTGACATTGTTATTATTATTATTATTACTGGCATTATCATTATATTTATCCCGCAAAATCAGTTATTGCCCGTTAAAAATTCGAACAGTGGAAGACGGAGACGGTCAAATTTTACGATTACTTCTTAGCTTTGAAAGACATCATGTGCTGGAGTTGCAGTTTTCACGGTCTCTGTGAAAAGCAAATTCGATAAATTTCTGCTGCCTTGCTCATAACAATTCTTTAATTAATTGTTTCTGATTTAGCCACACAACCAGCAGTCTTGGCAGATCTAGGTACTTGACTTGTAGATTGCTTTACTAACCCCGAGGGATGAATGATAAAATTGATATCGGAGAGATTTAAACTCAGAGATTTGAACGTTGAAAGAACTGCCGTAAGACAATTTATACTACCCTCATACGGCTCGGATCGATATTGATTACGTCACATGAGATTTTATTTGATATGTAAATTCACATGGACACATATGTGGTTGCTTATGTATAAACAACTAAATGAATAGCACGGACTTACACAATTCATACACATATACATATATATATATATACATAGATATATATATATATATACATAGATATATATATATATATACATATATATATA
>NC_069000.1:31034664-31041730 GCF_001194135.2 Octopus bimaculoides | reverse complement strand
AGTCAATGTAAAAAAGAAATGTTTTCCCTCTTGAAGTCGATGATCACCTTCATCACGAACAAACAAGGGCCAGAAGAAGAAAGAAATTCCACGAGTTTGTGTGACTATGTTTAATGAATGTGCGACGTAAGAGAGCAGAAGAATAAAAAGAGTTTTACACCCAGGAGAACTATTACAAAGGGAGATTATTTGTAGCAAAGACTTGTGTGCGTGCGTGTGCGCGTGTGTTAGTATGTGTGATTTGTTATGTAGATTGATGCACGTTATTTTAATATACGCCTATGTGTGTGCGAGTGTTTATATGCATATGTGTGTATGTATTTATCAATGTGTGACTACGTGTGTGACTACATGTATATTAACACGAAGTAGTATTAGCTTTAATGTATATATGTTTGTATTTTGTGTATGTATGGCGTAAGTGCACATGCAATCATGCGTACGTGTGTAGTGCAGCGTGATTGTGTATAATGTATGTAGTAGGTCGATGGTGTGTGTGTGTGCATGTGTGCGTGTGTGTGTGCGCGCGCGTGTGTGCATGCATGTGTGTGCGTGTGTGTGTGTGTATGTGTGTGTGCGTGTGTATGTATATGTGCTTGTGCTGGTGTGTACATATGTAGCAAGAGGAAAACAAACCATATTTTTTTCATCATCTCTGGTTGTCTTTCACCAAAGAGAAAAATTCATTGTTTACGATGTAATCCGGGTTTTCGTAAGCAGTGGCGTATCGAAAAGCATGGTGAGTCAAGAGAGAACAAACACGTGACAGGTGATCGCATGTGATTTACTTGGACTTCCTGAAGTTACTCGCGAAACTTAACAGCTGCTTTCCGGTCGCAATTGATGAGATGTTTCGGCTTTCCGGTTCTTCGCGTAGAAGTACTTGTTACGGTTTTGTATGAGTAATTACGCGGAAGGTGAAGAGACAAGCACATAAACGTGAATGAGCGCAAGTAAATGATCCGAGGTGTGAGGAGCGTAGGGTGGAACTGCAATCAGGAACTCACGCAGTGTGCAAGTGAGTATAACGTAGAACATGCTAGAACGGAGAATAACTGGTTGTAACGGCGCGTGATCGAAACTTCTAGACGGTGATGGTGCGGCGGAGAGGTAAGACGGTGAGAAATAAATGCACTTTATAGTGAGGTGAGTACGATGTGTGAGGGCAGAGATGCAGTTTATATTGCAGGTATGTGTGCGATCAGCTTGATGTAGAGTTCTGCAGGCGTGACCTTGATGCGAAGTGAGGGATCATACGTTAAGACCAAGTCTCACAATCAGAGTAGCGGCAACAGAGTCTGTGGAGGTGAAGTAATTGCAAGTAGAGGATGCAGATTAAATATCGATGGGGTGAATATAGTGTGGTGATGTGTGGTGAAAACGCGGTAGCAGCGGGAATTGTTGACCTTATATAAGTTTGTTGTGGGGGCAGTAATACTGGATTAGCCGCAGTAAAGATAGGCGTCTAAAAATTCGGCAAAATTATCAGAACTTGTCGGATAACCTAATAGTAGAGATAGAAAAAATGAATTTTAGTGCTGGGTAATTAGAGTTGACAAAGATAAGAGAGTATTCCTGATTCTGGAATATGAGATTTGCTAGGGGGAAAAAATCAGAATAGGGTGAGGTTGATTGGTGGCCGTAAAATCTGGTTGTTACAAAGAAGGTGGAGCATATTGGATTTGGTGTGAGGGGAAGTTAAATAAAGATGATTAAGTTTGATGAAAGGCTTAGAGAACGGGGATGAGCGGAGTAGAGGAAGACTAAAAGCTATTAAATTTGTGGATGAAGAGGAATATTCAATGCATTAAGATTTGATTATTGATTATTTGTAAAGGAAAGAAGGAGACAAGTTTTCAGAATGTCCGATGTTCAATACGTGGAATTAGCAATGAGTCGACTGTATGAAGACCTGCATGAGTAGATAGGAAACATTGGTGGGGGTATAACTGGAAGGTTGAAGTGCATGAGATAGGTGAACATCTGCAATAAAATTGCTGTGGAGACAACGTCTAAGGAAGGTGGTAGACTGGAGAAACTAAAATAAGTTTGAAGAGCTGTCTTTCTTTTTGATTACCCTATTCGAACTACACAATATATATACCGTTTTGGTAGGGGAGGGGGAAATTATGTACAAGCAACTAAATATTTCTTTTCCCTTATAGACATCAAATCAATCTTATTTCTTTTATATTCGATTTTATCTTCACGTACGCATCCAATCTAATACTTCCTTTTTGTCCTCGTTTTTAGAATATTCGTTTTAGTAGTATCCTGTGTTGTTATTCAAATTTCCGTTGACGATAGGAAACGTGAAACTCAGAGTTAAGAAATTTGAATGTACAACTTAATAAATATATTATATTTTGACACTCCAATTTCAGTATCGAATACTCTCTTATTTCCTTCTTGTCTAATACGCTCATACACGCATAGACATTTCACCAATAAATACATAAATACATTCAAATATATATTTACACACGCATATGAATGTATATTCGTATGAATGGGAGAAAAAAACAACAACCATAGGATGAAACCATAACTACATTTGACATTTGTAATTATTTTGCAAAACATTTTTCATTCGCAGCTATAATTGAAATTTACCATTGTGATTTTATCACAAACAAATTTAACGAAATAATAAGAATATAAGTTGTTTTTGCAAATGTATTTTGTTAATACTTCTTATCCTCATTAAAGGCGGTGAACAGTAGGATTACACGTTTTGTCGAACTAAAATCAGTTTCAGCATTTAGTTATGTCTCTTTACATTTTGAATTGAATTGCAGCCGAGGCCAGCCCTTCCCATCGTTTTTGAGGATGACGATGGATGCTCTGCTAGATTGGGCGACGAGTATTCAGTTGTTCTATTCGATCCCTCGAACCACCCACCCGTTTAATTAACGTGTATGCGATTGAGTATTCCACAGACATATATACCATTTAAGTAATTCATTCTCAGGCTAAATGAGAGTGACGGTATGTGACAAATTTAAACTTTTAAATGCCAGGGACGACCATTGCAATGAGTTTCTACATTGCTCCTGTATACTGTGAATCAACCATAGGGTTGTTATTGATATGAGGCTACAATTACCGACATTTGTCGTCATTTGTTGTCCTGACTTACATGATATACAATGGGAAGAACCTAGAACATCATGAATGCGAAACAGATTTTTCGCTTACTTGACCAAGCATGCGGGCAACGTTCATTTTCATGTTTCTGGGATAATAAAGTATGTTGTACTCTTGAGATACGGTTGATATCGGCTACTCTGTTCTCTCAAATAAGTTCTCCTGTGTTCATATCATAAATTATTATTAGCTTTTAATTTTTATTACGGTTTAGTTACAGAAGGCTTGCTTGCGCCCATAATCAATTTACAGACTAGAAACTAGCCTATATCAATAACCTATTTTTGTGATTGCTCTCAATGTCTCTAAAATTAAACCTACCTCCCGATCCTTGTCGGCATAGATTCTTTTACTTTCCTTCTCTTTGTTTGAGAAGATTGGCTGAGAAGGTTGGTTGAGTGAAAGGAAATTGGACGGATAGTTGAATTCAGTGTTCAGTGTTGTTGGATGTAAGGCAGACGTGTGTTTGAGTCGCAGTTGTGATTGTTTCGTGTTGGATAGCATAAAAATTAGTAAACAACATCGAGGTAGGAAAGAATATGGTATCTTGCTGCTGTACCGGACAGTCAGACGAAGTACTTAAATGGTCAAAGTATCGATGAAATCTGGTGTCACTGGTGAGGAGCTTTAGTATTTTACTGCGAGAGATTTCCCAGTTGATATTTTGATCTTTCACTTCAGTCGCAATCAACTTGTTATGCCTTGTTTTTAATCTTTTTCTGATAGTTTTTAATTAAGTTATATATTATTATTGCTGTATAAGGGGTTGCTCTAAATTTAGTTTCCTTATATATGTTTTTAATATTTAAAATTTCCAACACCTGCTTCTCTGCCAAGCAGGGGATTCTCTTGCAGATTCATAATAAATTATTCAATACAGTATATCTCCGGTCACTTACTGACATAACAACCGTATATTACATTCTCAATTAGAGGAATGACCGTCGTTCGAATCTAGTCGACTAGATGTGATAAGATAACTGATGACAATTGAAGATCAAAACGAATTATATATTTGAATGTAGCAAATGTTTTTCATCTCTGAAGATGAGATCAATAGACCGAAGAATTATTAACGTATTTCAAAGTAGCTTCCATTTATGTTATGAAATATTCATAATCGATATTAAATATTTTAAATCAATGTTAACGGTTTCAAATTTGTTGTATTTAGAATCATGACCTTGGTTTAGTCAAATTAACCCTGCAAATATTTTTCAGTTTTCTATGGCTAGACTACGAATGAAAGTCTGGCTAACGCACATAGCTTGTTTTCTCACCAAAAAAAAAAAAAAAAAAAAATTGATGAATGTATTTGTCTGGAATTATAGAAATCCTTACTTTCAAGTGAAAGGTTAATTTTATATGACTGGCATTTTTGCACTTGTTTCAGTCATTTGACTGCGGCCATGCAGGAGCACCACCTTTAGTCGAACAAATCGACCTCAAAACTTATTCTTTTTAAGCCTAGTACTTATTTTACTGGTCTTTTTTGCCGAACCGGGGACGTAAACACACCAACATCGGCTGTCAAGCGATGGTGGGGAACAAACACAGACACACACAAATATATACACGATGGGCGTCTTTTAGTCTTCGCCTACCAAATCCATTCACAAGGCTTTGGTCGGCCCGAGGATATAGAAGACAATTGCCCAAGGTGTCAGGCAGTAGGACTGAATCTGGAACCATGTGGTTGGTAAGCAAGTTTCTTACCATACAGCCACCCCTGCGTTGATCTGTGTTAAAAGAATTTAATACAACTGGCAGAGTATGTTTGCTGCAAATACCTATGACAATGTAGGTACATGTCAGTACTTCAAACAGAAGAGTCGGTTTGGTGATTACCAAATATTTTGCTAAGTGAGCGATGGTGCTTGCAAGTTCCCCTATGAAATAACAAATAGAGCTTTCAATCATCTTGATTCTTGGTATATTGTTCAGCTTCTTGGCTGCTTGTGATAACTAATGTATGAGAACATGACACACGTGCTTTTTTGATTTCAAATTTCAATGACTAATTTCTCACTCACTCTTCTTAAGATAATACTTGGTTTTGCAGTCATCAGCTAAACTGACTTCAAATGCCTAAATTATAACCCAAAAGGTTATAAATCCAAATAATAATTGAATTTTACTCGAGGCAGCCGATTGACACAGGTGTAACGATTTCAATTTTCTAATTACACATTCCGACAGCTCCCTGTTTGCAGGTTTCTAAAATACCCGAATCTCCTGTTTGTCGACAATAGTTATTCCGTTTAAACATAGGTAGCTCTATCTGGTACTAACAATAAGGAACCTTTATTTTTCCTACCTTCCTTCCTTCGCACACTGATGGACGTCCAGAACACACACACTTTTAATACCACATTTTTCTTCCAATCTACTCCACACCCACAGATTATAAGATTTTGTTCATGCCACCCATCCATTATTATGGCTTATTCATACCACTTAAATATATTTTATTCACATCCACAAAATCTCATACGCTCCATTTCTCATAATCACACTCACACATGCCTCTTCACAAACATTCACACAAAACTTCTTCCATATATTTGACTGCATACTTTTGCACACACATGCGCACTTCATCACAACACTTCTCCGTACATTATACTCACATATTCCCACACAATATCTCTCATATATTTGATTCGCTACTCTCGCACTCTCATGCATGCTTCATTATACTGCTCCAACGTGTATTTTACTTAATGTCCATTTGCACTTCCGTCCAGAAAGCACTAAATGTACTTGTCTCTTACCATCCATTCGAGCATGCTTTGTCTTTCACAATTCCAAACATTTCTTTTTCTTCTTGATCAGCAATTTTGACAAAGGACAATTGTCCGAAACACCTATATGTTTTCCCTTCTTACGCAACATAATATATTAACTTTACACACATGTTCATTCATTTTGTTCTCGTTTCATTTTCTGCAATGTATTTGATGTTTATATTATATTTTGATCTCTCGGCATTTCTTAATGCAGGTATAAATCAACAGTGTAAAAAAAACTCTGTCGTGAAGTTTGCTTTCCATTTTGACTAAGTCAGGACAACAAATGACGACGTAGATGAATATTTCTTCGAAGCATATATTCTGAAGGTGTTGCTTACCACCGAGGGAGCCTCTATGTGGTTGCTGGGAGTGCTAGAAATAGAAACCAAATTCCCCTAAACCCGCTTAACACAATCTTAATAAAGCAAATTCACACTGGACGATGTAGTTGTGAATATATTGTTCTAAATTAAGATGCGTTAGTCATGCTGAGATAATTTGATTGCAGGTCTACCTGATTAGAACTGACCTGGAGATAAACACCAATCATACTAACAATAGAATACAACATTGAACTGCCCCTCTGCAATACACCTGCCTAAAAATGGAGTTGGTTATTGTTGTTATTAAAATTTAATCAAGCTATGCTGATTAGATCTATGCCTAAAGGTTTTCTAATTACAACTAACTCGTTTTACATCATTGTCAAATATGAACTTCTTTTTGTTAGAGTGCATGTTACCATGCAAATGGGATTTAGCTTCTATTCTTAGCAGTTCTCATTGACTCAAGAACAGGGATTTATATATGTGCGTGTTTACATATGTTCTGGCATGCGGGTATGTATGTGCGTATGTGTGTGTGCGTGTGTGCGTGCGTGTTTACATATGTTCTGGCATGCGGGTATGTATGTGCGTATGTGTGTGTGCCTGTGTGCGTGCGTGTGTGTGCGTTTGAGTGTGGGTGCGTGCATGAGTCATGTCAAGCTTCAGGTTTCCAATAAAAACAACTTTTCGCCAATAAAAACGTAGGGTAAACGGAATCAAACATTTGGTCTTGCCCTTAACAGTAGAACAAACACAGCTCTGAATCTTTAAATATTTATTAATTTTATGCTTATATTAATA
>NC_069000.1:31033499-31034219 GCF_001194135.2 Octopus bimaculoides | reverse complement strand
TATATATATATGGTTTTGTGTGTCTGTGTGTATGTAAGAATGTTTCTATATGCGTTTATATAAAAGAGTATTCCCACAATTGCATGTACGTATCTAAGTTGGTATGGGTCGGACTGTTTTGTAGGATCTAACGGGTTGAATGACTGTATCGTGCTCCAATGTCTTGCTTTGGCATGATTTTTCTACGTCTGGAAACCCTTTCTCATACCAAGAATAGTACAGTAGTAAAAGGAAGGATGAAAGAGATGCGAGAGAAGGATAGAGATGATGTGCGGCTGCGTAGGTTGTGAGAGTATTTTTGTGGCGGTGGGGGAGCTGTGGTGGAGGGAGACATGTACGTTCGCGTATGAGCGAAAAGTTAGTGGCTCACAGTTTAGTGATCAATGTAAAATGTTGGTGGCGAGGATGATATTAAGAATGAAGGATAGGCAATAAGTGAAATGGTTTCCAGTGGGAGAAAGATTAGGTGGGCTCGGGGAAAAGCTGGAGATATGCACAGTCCAGCTCCCTTTTAATTACAGCAGCAGAAAGCAGCAGTTAGAGAGGCGATGCGTAGTGGGAATATCTTGAGGGTGAAACTGGGCTTGAGGCCCAACGAAAAGCGTGCTGAATAACGAAAAAACAATGGATTAATTTAATTTGACCACCAGAAACTAGCATCGGCGAAAGTAGCAGATACTTTGTGTGACAAATTCTTACAAATTAATTATCAACTACACC
>NC_069000.1:31032110-31032813 GCF_001194135.2 Octopus bimaculoides | reverse complement strand
TATATATATATATATATATATATATATAAATTACATTGCAGAACATATATAAACATTGCAGGCTAATGACAGCGTAAACCGGTCAGTAAAATGTGTTTATCCATTTTCTATGAAACTTAATTGTTAAATAGACGCACTAAAGTTTTTCATTAAATCTACTTTTATACGAAACTTTTCACTAAAATTTTATTCTCTATTTTGTTTTTGTTTTTTATTTTTTCTGTAAAATTCACTTAGCGATAAAAAGTACTAATATTTTTGCAGTAACATTTTTATATTTATATTTTTTCTTTGAAAACGTAACTTTTTAAACTTGGATTTATAATAGAAATATTTATATCCTGTATTAAAATATATAATGCATTTCATTCAAATTTTCTATATCTTTTAAAATTCACTTGCTTAAGTCATTTGACTGTGGCCATGCTGGGGCACTATTTTGAAGAGTTTTTAGTCGAATAACACGACACCAGGACATTTTCTAGAAGTCTGGTACTTATTCTATCGCTTTCTTTTGCCGATCCATTAGGTTACGGGAACGTAAGCACACCGACACCGATTGTCCAGCGGTGGTGGAGTACGAACTGAAACATAGATAGCCACACAGACACACACGTAGAAACACACATACACACACACACACACAGGCACACACACACACACACGCACACACACACACACACACACACACACACACACACAC
>NC_069000.1:31030909-31032026 GCF_001194135.2 Octopus bimaculoides | reverse complement strand
TATATATATATTCAGTTATATAAATTTAGTAACTGGAGTAAAACGCATATGTTAAATGAATTCTTTTATATACAGTTATATATATATATATAGTTAATCAAATGTGTCGTTTGAAAACAAAGTCTACTGGATTTCATATAAGTGCTCTTGGTAAGAGAAATGTCTAAAACCTTAAGAGGTATTTAGAGATTCGATTAGAGTGAACGTAAGAAAAGTTATATCTTAAAAATCACAGTAGATATAAGTCCATAATATAAGAAATATTGTATTAATAAATAGATGAAGTACACCTTTGATCGTTAAAAATTTTTGGGAAAGTACTTACGATCGTTTCATGCTTATACTACCTCTCGAAATGAAATCTAAAGTTAATAATCATTATTGGGAAGTATATCCACTCGTCAGAGAAAAGGATGAATTTCAGTGTAGTAAACGGAATGATGGAAATGCTATTTAAAATCGGATGAGAAAGGTGTCGTTTAAAAAGTATAAATCTGTGTTGATGTAAATTTGAGCTGTAAATTTTGAAAAAATAAAATAAATCCACGGCACAATCCGTGTTAAGAATCCGTTATGGCTGTGTGTAGTTATAATTCCTATAATTCATCTCCACTTGAGCTAAAAATGTTGAAAAATAAAATAAATCCATGATAAAATCCGTGGTAAGAGTCTGTAATAGCTGTGTGTAAATAGAATTCCCATAATTCATTTCCTCCGGAATCTTTCCACAGATTTTACCATACATTTCTTTTATAGTCCCAAAATTTTTTAGCTCAGATTTATATCAACACAGATTTATACTTTTTAAACAACACCTTTCTCATCCGATTTTAAATAGCATTTCCATCATTCCGTTTACTACACTGAAATTCAACCTTTTCTCTGACGAGTGGATATACTTCCCTATAATGGTTATTAACTTTAGATTTCATTTTGAGAGGTAGTATAATTCGTGAAACGATCGTAAGTACTTTCAAAAATATTTTTTACTGATCATAGCTGTAATTTATCTATTTATTTATTAAAACAATATTGCTTGTATTATGGACTTATCTCTGGTGTGATTTTTAAGATATAACTTTTCATACTTTTACTCTCTAATATATATATTGTATAT
>NC_069000.1:31029373-31030162 GCF_001194135.2 Octopus bimaculoides | reverse complement strand
TTCATTCAACCTTAGAAGCCTTCTTTCATTGTCATCTACAAAACGGACTTTAGTGAAATATACTAAAAAATGAGAAAACAAAGCTTTGAGAATTGAAATATCAAGTTTATTAGAATTACATTGAAAGGAATGGGCTCTCTGTGATAGTAGTGAACAGGTTTGTTTTGCATAAAAAACCTTTGAAAGAAGTAACGTTTTTTGTTTAGCAAAATGCATGTGCGTACGTATGTGTGTGAGCCCGCTCGTGTGTATGCTAACGTGTACGTTAACGTGTGTATACGTGTATTAGTATATATATGTATATTATACATGTATAAATTCCACCGAAGTCGATTTTGCTGTTAATCCTTTCAGGGTCGATGAAATCAGAACTAATTGAAATCTGGGATCGATGTAGTTTACTAGACCCTTCCCCTAAAATATATTAGACATTGGGTCTGTAGTAGAAAGGATTATATATGTATATATGTATGTGTATATTCATATAACCTTTGTTTCAGTTACCACTTTGAATGTTTTAGTCGCGACGGTGCGTGTCTTTATGTGTTTATATAAATATACGTACTTGTATTCTCACGAGATTCTCTAATATACTTTGTATTAAATGTTGGAGAAAGAATTGTAATTCAATCTATATAGGAAACCTACTGTGAACATTTATAGCCAATTTGATAGGTGCACTGCACGAAGCTCACGGCCCTTGAGACGCTTATGTAGCTTACTGGCGATCAGATGATAGAGAAGTTTACACGGACGAACTACACTATATATATATATATATATATATAT
>NC_069000.1:31025652-31029153 GCF_001194135.2 Octopus bimaculoides | reverse complement strand
ATATATACATATACACACATACTACACACTCATACACACTCACACACACACACATTCGCAGATATGCCTATATCTGTCTATCTTGTTATCTACATATTCATCATTCCTCATCATTGCCTCTCTTCCTCTCCTTGCTTCTAGTTCCCTGAGCTAGTTTTTTTCAAGGACTAGTCTCTTGCTTATTTTTGATAATCTTGTAGTATTTCTCCATTAAATGCTTGTATATCCTCAGATTTAACAGAAGAGAGTAGACACATACCCACACACACAGATAGACTCAAGCAAACAGACAGACAGACAGATAGACACACACACAGACACACTCACAGAAACGCACACACACAGATAGACACAAACAAACAGATAGACAGACAGATAGACACAAATACAGACACACTCACACAGACACACACATACATAGTGTTACAGACTAATAGATACACAGATTTGCCATATTTACATACACATATATATACACACAACCATTTCATACATATACACACGCACATACTCATGCACATATTCACAAACTTACACGCACGCACGCACGCACATACATGTATCTGGTTACACATAAGAAGCTTAGTACATATCGTACCGCTTGTTTTAACAAGCTGTTATTTAACTACGTTCCTTTCAGTACATTCCCCACGAAAATATCTAAAGAGAAATATTTAGTATTTTCTTCGCTACTTCTCTTATTACTTTTTTCTTTATTGACGTCATTGATTTTTATGGTTTAACTTTTGCATAAACTTCTATTTCTATTAAGATGATAATATTAAAGAAATCATCAAATCCACTGTCAGATTACACGGAGAAAATATTCGACTCTACTGCCAATTTAGTGCCGAGTACCAAATGCGGTATTCGTTAAAGTTTTTTTTAAGAAACTAGATTTTTTGGTCTCTAAGTGCATCTGTTAAAATGAATTAATATTATTTCTTTTACTTTCCTCTACATTGTATCTCAATATACGCATTATATAACTAATATCAAAATTATGCATGTATATATATATATATATATATATATATATATATATATACATACATATGAAGTCTGATCAATAAATATCTGGGCTGTTGCCATAGTAACGAAGCTTCAGCACGCAGAGTGAAGCTGCTTGGCACAGATTGATCTTAACGTTCTAGCTCACCACCGATGTTTACAACAGTGCTTAGAAATGACGAGTGTGACGTGTGATCGTCGCATTGATTATGACAGAGAAAGCTGTCATGGCGATACCTCCTTAGAGGTTTACATTAAGTCGTAGAAAGTGCATGGAGTGGAATGTATGAGCCGCGCACAAGTGTACGAGTGGTTGAGATGTTTCCAGTATGGTCGAAAAATGTCGATGGTGACGAACGTTCTGGGAGACCTGCAATCAGTAGAACATCGCAGATTTACGTGCAATTGTGAGGAGAAATCGTCGATTCGCCATCCGTGAGTTATCAGAAGATGTGCAGATTAGTTACGGTTCAGTTCAGTTCGTTATCACTGAAGATTTGTGTATGAGACGCATGTCTGACAAGTTTGTGTCAAAACTGCTTTCAGCTTACCGAAAAGACACTCGAGTTTCAGTTGCGCAAATTCTCCTTGATTGTGTCGAGAACGATGAAAACTTTTCGAAAACTTTGCATAGGCGTCTGAGCAGCTGTCGCCAAGCTTTTGGCAAGAGTTGGTGCAGATTCTCTACTCAAAGTTATCTGTCATATTCAATGCGACGAACACACGCTACACACGTTACTTCGAAGCACATCTGTAAACAACGGAAGTAAGCTCGAACGTTATAACTTAGTGCGCATGCACGGCAGAGTTCAAGGTCAATCTTTACCAATCAGCTCTACTCTGCGTGCTTTAACTTCGTTACTATGGCAACAGTCCGGATACATATTGATCAGACCGCGTATATATATATGTGTGTGTCGCTGTGTCGATATACATATATATTCACACGCACACGCGCGCGCGCACACACATATGTGTGTGGATGTTTTTGTATATATGTTATGGCTTGTCATTAAAATACGTATAACATTAAAAATATTAACATAAGTAAAATGATATTGTCTTTTCTTTTGATGATCGCTGGTCGTATGAAATAACATCAGCTCTGTATGTTTGATTATAAGACATAAATAATATACGTCTTACTGTCGCGTTTAGTTCCATTACATTATCCTTATCGATTGTTTGGTTCTTGCGATGGTTTCTTCCAGAAGATTGTGGTTGTTAACTTCTGTTTGCATTTACTACACATCCTGATGAATGAAACTGTCCTGGGAAGTAGACCTCGACAGAGAATAATCGGAAAAATAATTAGCTTCATTTATTAACGAGCTAAATACCTAAGTTTCGTATAAATAATGGTGGCAATACAGAGGTTTATTGGCAGCGTTTAAACACACACGTCAACAACAAAGCGATACTATTTCCTTTTGATTCCTCAATAATTTACATAATATTTTTTTACTAAATAAGACCAAATATTCTCACTGATATCCACATAAATAATCTGTTGTGTTTGTATTATTATTTGATCAGCTGATATGTCACTTGCACTTTCGATTTTTCATGTGACATAGCGTGTAATCTCTCGGTAGTAGAGTATATCACTTCCTTTCACACTGACTTTTTTCTGTTTCCTTCTACCAACTACAACGCTTGTTTCTCGCTCCCACTTTCTGTCTCTGTCTGTCTGTCTCTCCCTCCCTCTTCCTGCCTCTCTGTTTCTTTCCTATCTGTATGTCTTCAAGTCATAACTATTTCTCTATCGCTATCACAATTTTTGTAGCTTCCTCACCACAGCTACTTCTCGTGTTCCTCGTACTCTTCGGTGCAGCCCGCATTTTTCCGGCTTCTCAGCACATGTACGTACATAAACTCATTTACACACGTGATTCAATGCGATTTGTGTATGTGCACTCGTAAGTGCATTACAGTTTCATATGGCTTCATGTTTTATCTTCGTATTTTGTTTTCTCTCTAGTGACTGTTTTTCACAAACAGAGGGGAAAACCGCAAAAAGAGAATATTCGAACTAGAAATTGCAGCCAAATTCCTTTTAAATCACTAACTATAGCTTTTAAAAAGTATGATAAATTGGATGATATAGTATCACATATCTATTCTTTCATTCTTTTACTTGTTTCAGTCATTTGCCTGCGGACATTTAGTCGAACAAATCAACCCCTGGACTTATTCTTTGTAAGCCTGGTACATATTCTATCAGTCTCTTTCCCGAAGCGCTAATTTACGGAGACGTAAACACACCAACATCGGTTGTCAAGCAATGGTGGAGGGACAAACACAGACACAGACACACACAAATGTATACATAACATATATACATACATACATACATACATACATATACCGAACTATGTGGTTGGGGAAACATTTCTCTTTCAAGTAAGCTGGTGGGGTTTCACTGTAATATATTTAGAAAGCAATATTATTTATTTAGAAGAAACGTAAAAAACTATATATATATATATA
>NC_069000.1:31021288-31022279 GCF_001194135.2 Octopus bimaculoides | reverse complement strand
AGAATTAATAATTAACAATCTTGCCAAGTAGTTCAGTATGAAAAAAACCTTTATCGGTAAAATTATTTATCATCATAAATATACAGGGATTAGCAATTGAGTTGCTTCTCCAACATACTGAAAATTTAGAAATAGCAGTCAAAGAACTACTGATTCCAAACTACAAATTTTTCTCTAAAGCGGATGGCGATATATATATATATATATAGTTCAAAAACACAATAACAAAAAAACAAAAAAACAACAAAGTGAGGACGTGATATGGATAGTATTATTGGACGCTCAGGAAAGGAAAGAGAGAGTGTATGACGTTTCGGGCGTAGCCCTTCGTCGGAAAGATGGAAAGTTCGGAGAATGGAAGAACAGAGAAAGAGGAAAATGGTACCGATGCCCACGAGGTTACATGATATATATGATATATATATATGTGTATATATGATATATATATATGTGTACATACACACACACATTACAATCCAGATATAATGGAGAATGTATCCGCAGAATAATCAATATATTTATTATAGTGGTCAAATCATGTTGCCAACACGTATTTCGGTTTCTTGCTTAGATTCATATTAATGAAAGTGCATTATGAATTTGAAAAAGCAAAATCCTTCGTCAGTACACACCTTCGTGACTGTGTGAGTGTCGGTGTGTATAGACCCCATAACTTAATAGTTCGGCTGAAAAGGGGATAGAATGAATAATAATCTTGAAATAATAAAGCTGAAGTGAAGTCCAAGTATATAGTGAGTGTGGTTAATTGATGAACATCACCAAATATAAATATGTATGTATAGGCGCAAGCGTTGCTGGGTGGTAAGAAGCTTGCTTCCCAACCGCATGGTTTCGGCTTCAGTTTCACCGTGTTACACCTTGGGCATGTATCAACTACTATAGCCTCGTGCCGACAAAACCTTGGTGGGTGGATTTGGTAGACGGAAACTGAAAGAAGTCCGCCATATATATATATATATATATATATATA
>NC_069000.1:31017906-31020658 GCF_001194135.2 Octopus bimaculoides | reverse complement strand
AGAGAGAGAGAGAGAGAGAGAGAGAGAGAGACAGAGAGACAGAGAGAGAGATAGGGAGAGAGAGAGAGAGAGAGAGAGAGTGAGAGAGAGAGCGAGAGAGAGAGAGAGAGAGGTACTGTCAGTCTTGTTTCAGTCCTTGGTTTACAGCCGCATTAAGGAAATCTAAACGGCCTTGAAGAATTTAGTCAAACAAATCGACACTAGTACTTAGGTGCATGTTTGTATGGTGTGTGTATGCGTGTGTAAGTGTATATTTGGATAACTTTTTTTATGTATATTCATGTTTCACTTTAATGTTTATGTCTATGCTGTGTATGTACATATATTTCTGCGTTCGCGTGTCATCGAGGTACATTAGACAGAACTCCAGCTGGCTAGAATAATTACTAATGGAAAATCGCATTAAAAAAAGAATCAAGTAGAGGTAGATTCAAAAAGACATGAAGAAAGAACGGGAGAGAGTGAGTGTGTAAATATGTGTGTGAGTATCTACGTTCGTATATGTGTGCTTGTGTTGTGTACTATCAGAATGCGCTCACGCTAACATCAATTATTATAAATGGCCGGAGGGGAAAGTAAAATCTCGAAAGCCAGTGAGTGAGATAGAGATGAGGACAGAAAATGAGAGAAGTGACAAGAGGGAACAGGGTATCTCTGAACGTTTTCATTTGTTTCTGCGCATATTGGTGTGTGTATGTGTGTGTGCTCATGCGTGTGCGTGTGTATGTATATGTGTTCATGTGTGTGTGTGTGTGTGCTTGTGCACATTTGTATTTCATGTTTGTGGGAAGAGCAAGAGAGAGAGATTGAGAGAGGGAGAGAGAGATAAGTGTGCAAGTCGTTGTTCAGCTCCAGGCTAGACAGAATTAAGCAAACCTAAGATCAAGGCTGATGTAGTTTTCACTATTCTGTCAATCTTTATGACATCCTGCTTCGAAGACTATACTTTCGAAAGTGTCGAGCTTCTTCCTTTTAAGATGAAAGCGTTTTGTATAAGATATGACTGTTCCAGTTCTCTGCGCTCAGCGTTCGAATCTTGCCCACGTCATCTTTAAATAAACAGCCAGGTGCGGGGTTAGCGGAATAGCTGGAGCATAATTTCAGAAACTTTTCAGTGTGTTTTCCGTCTGTACATTCTACATTCATAACCTACCTTCTTATCAAAATCCTAGAGCTAATTATGTGACAAACTCTGAGCCTTTGGTGGATTACTACAATAACCTGATTGCAACTTCATTTTATTCGATAGATAATTGTAGTAATTGTAATTTGGTTCTGAATTCAGACAAAACAGAACAGCCATATAATCAAAGACGCTCCAGGCGTAACAATTCCACCAACTTTTTTAGTGATAGTATACTTAAAACTACAGCAGCCAGTGTGTCCCTTTGAAGGCAACAAGATACAATGTGTAGTATATTTTGCTTCTATTTCTAGCTCGTAGAGAGGTTATTTCGTTGTTCTAGTCTATTTATGAGATACCTCTTTGACTCAAGCCTTACTTAATAATAGGAGAATCGCAGTTGCAAGACTGAGCTACCTGTCCATCTTAATTTAATCCTCTTGGATGAATCTAGAGAATAGAATATTTTGTATTCCGTATGAATGCATGATTGTGTGTATGTGAACTTGTGTGTGCATATGTGTGTGTGAACCTGTATGTGTGACACAGAACACAAGATTTCAGGATTGTGTAGCAAGTATCTTTTAGTAGAATCCTCTTTAGTAAAATCGACTTGGCGTAAAATGCTGACAAGTCTGTTCCGTGAGGGTTTTTCCTGGAATACAGAAGGACACCTTTGTCAGGCATAATGTCACGTTGAGTTTGCGCGACCGTTATGTAAATGGAGCTTGTGGAATACTCGGCCATTTTCACTGTAATACAGCGGGTACGTCGTTATGTTGATCAGATATATGGAATATATATTTTCGAGAGCAAAGCAAGATCGAGTAGTAGTTCTCAAAGTGGGTCCGTATGGTTCTTAGAGTTTCATGTAAAATCTTGTTGCTAAAATCTATGAACAATAAATTGCTTGTACTTGTACAATACACCAAATATTTTAACAATATTTTGTAATACAATTCCTAATAATATTTAATTATAAAAATATAATAGAAATTTTTAACCACCGATTGGTTATGGCGTTTCAACAGAGTAAAATAAGAATTAAAAAGTTCATGGATAAAAAATAGTTGAGAACCACTGATTTAAAGCGTAGGGATTTTTATAATGCTTTAGTCTAAAATTCCTCTTTTATTGTTCTAATAATAGCAAGAATATTCAATAAATCTCCAATGATTGTTTAAAATGTACTAAAAAAAAAATGAACGATCGAGCGAACAAGGGCACAAAGAAGAGAACAAACAAGAGATATGACGTGAAGGCTTTCAATAGAAAGTGAAATAAGAAATAAACCGAATTAGATGACAAAGAAGAAAAGAATAAATTTTTCCACAACTTTAAGAACACGCCTAAATCTCTACCCGCTCTGTATATCTCTCTCTCTTTCCTATACTCTCCCACTTGGACACACACACACACACACACACACATACACACACACACACACACACACACACACGCACGCACGCACGCACGCACGCACGCACACACACACACATATAATCCCTCCCAAAAGGATGTTATATCAACAGAAAAGGCTATATAGTCTTTGATCTATATAAATAACTTCAAAAATCAACAGAAAATATGAAATTCCATTATACCAATGAAAGTAATTAAAAGAAAAAC
>NC_069000.1:31010922-31017690 GCF_001194135.2 Octopus bimaculoides | reverse complement strand
TATATATATATATATATATATATATATATATATATATGTATGTATGTGTGTGTGTGTGTGTGTGTGTGTGTGTATGCATATATACATACGTATGTGTATATCAACATTTCATAAATTTCTCTCTTTATGTGTGTGAAGGAGAAGTAGAGAGTGAGTGAAAGAGGCAAAGAAAGACAGAGATGTAGAAAGAAGGTATATAACGGTTAGTGTAGATGTGTGTATTTTCTGTATGTATGCTGCTCTTGCATACATATGTATGCCCTTAATGATCTTCAATACGCACACATGCATTCAAATATTTAGATATGTGTTTCTGAGGCCACTATTAATGTTAATGCGCGTGTGTGTGTATGTGTGTTTTGGCACTTGAGACTATTTTTGTGTATGATAATGTATTAATATATGGCGAGATACCTATATGTATATTTGCATATATGTATGAGTCTATGTCTGTCAAATCTCCTACAAAAATAATGTATTAGATGAATAAATGGATAACATCAAATGGAGTTTATGAAATTTGCAATTTATTTTTTATTTCGAACATAGCGTCGTCAACGTAGAATATTTAAACGAGGCAGCTGCGCCAACAGAGGAAATATAATTTAAATATACGCCATTTTGAAATTGACATCATTCTTTGAAAACAAATCTGTTCAACAATTATGTAATACCAATACTTTGATACGATGCAGGCATGGCCGCGTAATTAAAATGTACCCTTTGCAGTTAAATTTATCCATTTTTCTTGTATACAAGCATTCTCGCTCGTTGGAATTGCTAAATCGAATAAGAGATATTACTTTCCATGACGAATTTTGTCAGTGATATCAGGTTGCGTTCTCTTGCTTAGTCCCCCTATGTTCGTGAATCGACTCTTCGATTCCATCTCTTTAATGCCGTTATGATATATGCTAATAATATACTTATTTTAATATAATCCACAATTACTTTCGTCCGAACTGCTTGTACACGTACAAATGTTCGGCACCTTGGGGAATTGTCTTTTGCAAGACACAAGGGTCGACCAGAACATTGAATGTTAAACTGGATATAGATATAGTACGAGGAAGATGGTCGGTTGGACAATGATTGCACATGGACAGAGAACCCGAATAGATGCATACTTCAACATTTATATTCTTCCGTTAGATTGGGATAAGGTCTCTGGTTTCTGGGGAGTAGATGGGGACTACGTTGGACTTCACCGTACTAAATTCTCCTTTCATATAGCAGCTTGGAGATCCCATATAAAATCAGAAGAGTGCCAGCTTTGTTCTGACAAACTTGGATAAACACTAAATAAAAACCCATGACTTTAGCGTAAGTGTCACACGTCATTCTCCTGGATAGATGATCTATCTATCTATCTATCTATCTATCTATCTATCTATCTATCTATCTATCTGTCCGTCCGTCCGTCTGTCTGTCTGTCTGTCTGTCTGCCTGTCTGCCTAGTCTGTTGGACTGTCACTCTGCTTGTCTGTCTGTCTATCTATTGATATGTCTGACTCTGTCTCTCTCTGTCTCTCTCCCTATCTATCTATCTATCTATCTATCTATCTATCTATCTATCTGTCTGTCTATCTATGTGTCTGTCTGTCTATCTGACTATCCCACTCTCTCTCTCTCTCTCTCTCTCTCTCTCTCTCTCTCTCTCTCTCTCTCTCTCTCTCTCTCTCTCTCTCTCTATCTATCTATCTATTTATCCAACTAGTTGAAATTTATAGAAAAACAAAAGACGTAGACAGGTGTGTGAACAACAAGCAAGTGTATTATTTTGACGCTCTTCAACAAAATGAATAGAGAAAATAAACAGAGTGTAAAACCTTGTACATTTCAGCTGTCCAGCATGTATGTATGTATGTACGTCTGCCCTTCTATGTATGTGTATATATATAAATGTATGCATGTATAAATATGTGTGTGTCTATATATATACACAAACATATATATATATATATATATATATATACATACATAAGTCTATAGGCATGTATATGCATAAATATACATATTCATACACGACAAACACACTCATGCATGTACGCACACAACATATATACATACACATATTTAAGCACACATACACACACACATATATGTACATATGTACATGTTTATACATATAAATATGACGCACACGCACGTGCGAATTATAAAAAAAAAAATTACACGACGCTATGTAATACTTTTGAAAATATTAAAAATAACAGCAAAATTCAATGTATACATAAAATATAATTGATATAACATGAATTAAAGCGTTACCATCATGAAATATTCATTAAAAAAACATGTATGATAGTGACAACGACGGATTATAATCTAATACAGATATTTAAATGTGTTACAAGCAAACTTGTGCGCAGTGAATCGCTGTTAAATGTGTTTAAAAGTAAAGTAGGTATTTATCACTAAAGATGACATCGTGAAATTTTGGGTGATTTTTTTTTCAAACAGATTAGAGAGATTAAGTCAGCAAGGACGCGAAGTTGAATACATAAAAGTTAAAAGAAAGAACAAGAACAAAGAAATGGATAATTTTGTGAAGATTCTAAACTATTGATGGAACTATGTATACAAAATTGCCATCACTTTATAAATAATTTTTCTTTGGCGTAAATGTATGATTACATGTCTGATGTGTGTGGTTGTGTGTGTCTGTGTGCGTGCGCATACGTGTATATATATAGATAGATAAATAAATGCATGTTTAGCAGTGCATATGTGTGTCTTTGTATATATATATGTGTGTGTCTGTGTCTATCTGTTTGTCTTAATTTCTGTATACCGATCCATTTATCTATTTACCTATCAACCAAATAATCTATCAATCCACCTGTGCGTCCTTGCGTGTGTTTGTGTTTCTGTACGCGTGTATATGCATGCATGTAGGTATGTGTACATCATCGTTTCATATCGGTGAATTTCTTCAAAGATTCTTAGTGGAAACAAAAGTCGATCATATATAAGAATACACGCATGTCATTTTAAGTAGTTAAGGCTCTTGGAAGATAAGCCTTGTATTTATATGACAAATTCAGATGAATGCTTTTAATCGTTTTCATATTAACTAACTACGGTATAATAGTTGCTAAGGGAATATATATTCTACATGTATTTGAAGCTGGATTATTTATTATACATAATAATGATGTCTTATCCTTTATTCTACTCTGTAACATTTGCTATTGTGGATAGAGTCGAACGTCAAGATATTGTCCAATTACGTAACTTTATATTTTACTGGTATTCGAACAACGGAAAAAGGAAAAGACAGTTTGACATGAATATAAATTATACTGGAAGCAAATGTTTGTGGCTAAAATCGTGTACGGTCGTTTTATAACCAAAAGCTTCGCTTCTGGCATTTCATTAACCCCAAATCAACATCAACAACAACAACAGCCAGAATGATTTATTACGTACGTACATTGGAAAAAAATGGGAACAGTTAATAATGTCGACCCCAGTAATTGACTGTTGCTTTAGTTTATTGATTCCAGAAGAACTAATGGCGAGGATAATCTCGGTAGGATTTAAACTGAAGACGTAAAGAATCGGTTCAATGCGGGATTTTGTCCGACGTTCTTGTGATCCTGACTATCTAAAACAACGATGATGATGACCACAATACTTGACTGGTAACTTGTTTTATCGACCTCGAAGTGATGAAAATTAAATACCGTCAATTGTTTGAAATCTAAACATAAAGAGAGTGAAAATTACTTCAGAGCATCGACACTCTTTGCACTGTTATAGTGACAAGGGAATCTTGAAGGTAACCGGAAAGGCAAGTCATCATTCTGCTGATCGTCGTTCCCTACATCTCTTTCGGCATAGCCTTTTCTGAGCAAAGTAAGTTGATGGATCGATCTTCCAGATGGACTCGGCTTATCGCTGGACCTGCCCTACATGTGTGACAAAACACAAATCACCAATGCTCAGACATTATAAAAGTCCGTACAGATTGATTTTATTGCTCTACACGTACCTTGGACAGACACGAATGAACAGCCTCCGGCAGTTCCGTGCCGGTGCAGTTTGTGTCGAACTGGTAAAACCCAGTGATTGCAATGAGGAAGAAAGTTGGTCTCGGCAGGATTTGAACTTAGAATGTAACAATATCGGCTGAGTGCAACTGTTTGATTAGGTATAAACATTGGTATCAGTTGTAGACACAAAGCCACAAATTATGCATATCATAAATCAAGTTAATTTTAGTACTTGATTGCTGTTTTCTCAATCCAATATAAATGCTACCTGTTGTTGACCTCGGAGATAATTGTACTTGCAACGTGAAAGCTGGCAACAAAAAGTGATTTGTTTTCACCCCTGTATCAATTATTGCACTAAACGACCTTTTGGTGGCGGGGAATATTAAGTCATGGTGTATGGGAAGAGGAGAGAATCCGTTTATTACACCTCAGTACAGTAACAATAACAAAACCAGTTGTGGCTTGTAGGCTACTGTTAGGTTACTGCCTCTAACACTATTTATAGCTATGACTCTGTATATATTTTTCTCTAACAATTCTGTTTCTTTTCAATTTTCTTCCAATTTTCGTCAACTTTTTCTCCACTTCTACTCCAACCAATAGGGACATATCATCCATTTCTTCTTGTAGTTTAGACTGTCATTTCTTATATCTGTTAACCGGTATTCTGGCCTGGGCTACAGTACATGAAACAACAATCGTTATCTATACATCGTAAGATAAGATTATACCAATAAAAAGTAAGTTAAAACATTTTCGAAAACAAAATTAAACAAAATTATGCAACATTACGCTGGCAATAAACCGGAATAATTACTGTGCAGTCCATTAGGAGAAAAGCAAATATCAGATTCGGGGATTTATCATGTGTATAAAGAAAATTAACACTTCAACTAATGAACAACGAATGTTATTCACTATCCTATCACCACTATCCTCACCATCACCACCATCACCAATACCACCTCTAATACCATTACTAACATCACCACCCCTATGACCACCGCTACCTCAATTACTACCAGCACCACCATTAACAACACCAACACCACTACCACCACCATCACCACCTGTTTTGCCATCCGTTCTGGAGAGAAGGAGAGAGATTGAAAGTGAGAGAGAGAGAGAGAGAGAGAGAAAGAGAGATAGAGAGAGAGAGAGCGAGAGAGAGAAAGAGAAAGAGAGAAAGAGAGAGATTAACATGGATTTGCTTGGATTTAAATTGCTTTTAAGATATTGATTGGTCTAAATTGAAATTTGTTCAAAAGTTACACACAACTAAATATACACAGAGAGACTGAATACACACAAAAATACAATTATACGACGTTTGTGTTTGAGTGTGTATAGACATACGTATAGATACACACGCACAGAAGATTAAGGATAAAATAAATAACCAATTAGAGAAAACCAATCCACGCACAAACACGGAAGACACAACCACATACTGGTACAGTTTATACGCGCACGCGCGCACACACACACATACACATACACATACCACACGCACATATATTATAAAAGCACACAGAGAAATTTACGCACACATACGCACGGACAAAATTAGACAGATATACAGAAGGATAGTCATATAAACAAAACTAATCATGTTTTAGAGTGTTTTAGCGTGCATAGCTTAAATTTTGGCAGATACAGAAGCATAGTGAGAAATTAAAATATATTTAACTTTGTAACGAAAGCTACGTTAGTTCACCTTGTCATCGAAATGTACGCCTAAATCAAATAATAACTGCCTTTAGAGTCTGTCCTTTTGTATCTTAAAGGTGAACATTGTCTGAATAGAGTGTGCTTAAAAACATGCCAGGTGTGTTTTATATACATATATATATATATATACTTACACACAGTTATATGTATATATGTAAGTGTATATATACACACACATACACACACACACATATTTATATTGAAGACGGCGCGCTGGCAGAAACGTTAGCACGCCGGGCGAAATGCTTAGCGGTATTTCGTCTGCCGTTACGTTCTGAGTTCAAATTCCGTCGAAGTCGACTTGGCCTTTCATCCTTTCCGGGTCGATAAATTAAGTACCAGTTACTCACTGGAGTCGATGTAATCGACTTAATTCCTCGCTTGTCCCCTCCATGTTTAGCCCCTTGTGAGTAATAAAGAAATAACACACACACACACATATCTATATATATACATATATACGTAAATGTCAAACGATGAAATTCGTGTTCAACACCGCATTGATGGATATTTAATTTCTTTATTTGTGAATTAAGGCTACCCTTGGTTTCATGTTAAGAAAACTATGACAATATCCTAGTGTTTAAAAAAGTTTTCTAGCCGATCACATGGAGAAAGGTGTTCGCCTCCATTTTGAAAAAAAATCTTGCTTCATACATAGCATTTCTCCTAAATTAACGTGAATGAAACAATGAATTAATGAACCAAGGGACGTTACTGTAGAGTGGCATATTTTGGGGTTTGTCTCCCTTGGAGTTGTCATTTCGGTTGATTTTTTAATGATTAATTATCTTGCATTATTTGTATGGTTTTGTTCTGGACATAGTGTTCTACTTTATGTTGCGGTAGTACGTCATTGGGCTATATTTTTGCCTTTGTGTGAAGTTTGTGTGTTATGTGTGTTCACGTTTAGGATAGGGGATAACACGTTTCTCTATGTGATCGGCTTGGAAAATTGTTAAGACACTAAGATATTTTCCTACTTTTCTTAACATGAAACCAATGGTAGCCTTAATTCTCAAATAGAGTATATATA
>NC_069000.1:31009524-31010796 GCF_001194135.2 Octopus bimaculoides | reverse complement strand
GTTATCTAGTAGTGGCATTATACATACTTCCAGGTTTGCGTTTGGGTATCTGTCGTGTATGAATAGATAATTGAAAAAATTGGAATCAAAAAGGACATTTATTTTTTATTCACTACGTAGACAATATTTACATATCACTCCAGAAAACACAACTAGGTCTCATAAGAGAAGGAAGCGGTTTCATAATCAAGTACCTGTACACATGTATAAGTACATAGCGTGGAAACAATTGTAGTGATTAAAAAATGAATGTGAAACCGTACTCCTTGTTGACTCCAATTTTTTTCAAATACATATATGTGTGTGTGTGTGTGTGTGTGTGTGTGTGTGTTTGTGTGTCTCTGTGTGTCTGCGTGTGTGTGTATGTGTAAATCTGTAATATACACAATTACAAAATCGGCTACTAATAGTTTCAGGCTGTAGAGTTACACTAATTTGGCAGATTTATATAACATGCTATGTATCCCAAGCTCAGTGCATACCGTTAGGCCTTTTTGATAACCGGGACGCTGGTCTAAGAGAAAGCGAGAAAAAATGAGAAGTAAAGCGTGAAGAAGTTTGATACAACCAGTGTAACGAAAAGAAAGAAATAAAATTCAGAAAACCAAGATATTTGTCCCCTTTGAAACCATAATTAATATAGCTGGTGTAGAATAATATACGGAGAGGACGCCAAAGTATGTGAGATAGCTACTAAATCCGGAAAGGGTGGTGACCTCCGGTTCGACAAAAGGAACTTATTCACATGCTTGCATTTCTAAAAATTTCGGATGTGGAATTAAGTAGTGTGGTGGAACACTTACATCTAAAAGGAATGTACTATATTTCAGCTTCGCTTATCTTACATCTCGTTGATCCATGTATATATGACATAGATATCTTCACTTCAGTGTATGCGGTTTACTCTTGGTCTTCAGATCCATAGTATCTGAAGACCATGGTTAGCGACTTTAATGGCTTTATTTTATATCAATGTTTCGGAAAAAAGACCGGTGATTTGTATAACGGCTTTTAAAATTGCCTTCGCATAAACCGGTGTAAACTTTATTCCCGATTACATTGTATTTGAGCACTGCTGTAATTTTGGCTTCACAAAAACTGGGTTTATCAAATACGTCTGATCAAGTGGACAAGCTTCAGTTTCTCAACAGTTACAACCGGGAATGGTATACCTTGGTATACCTCTCTCTTTCTCTTTCTGTCTCTATCTCTCTCTGTCTCTCTGTCTCTATCTCTCTATCTATTTATCTATTGCTAGATAGCTATATATAT
>NC_069000.1:31006374-31009508 GCF_001194135.2 Octopus bimaculoides | reverse complement strand
ATATATATATATATACATATATATATATATATATGTGTGTGTGTGTGTGTGTGTGTGTGTGTATATATTTTGAGAGAGAGAGAGAGGGTGAGAGATAGAGAATGAGATAAATAGATAACTCAGAGATAGAAAATAGCATTCACGAGATTACATTCCTTTTGACTGATTCTCTCGCTATTGTAGCTAATAGGTAAGATGCTGTGCAGTCAAATTGTCTTGCATGACAAGTGTAGAATGCACCTCCCCAAGTGATGTGATATGTAAAGACCTCCTCGCTATATCCTCTTGCCAATCTTTTTGCCTTATAATAATGTATGACGTAATAGGTGTTGCATTCTAACAGTCCTCAGACGAAACTGAGAGACAAGATTCGTTGCAGTAAAAAAATAAATGAAATACATCGATAAAAATGAATAGATAAATAAGAAAAAAAATTGATACACTATACTTGATAACAAAGTAAAATATAGAAAATACACAGGTAAGAATATATATGAAGTCAAAATAAAGATAAAAATAAATAGAAATTCCCCGCCCCAAATATTCTTTTCTAATCTAGGCACATGGCCCAAAATATTTGGGGAGGAGGCCAGTCGATTAGATCGACCCCAGTACGCAACTGATACTTAATTTATCGACCCCGAAAGGATGAAAAGCAAAGTCGACCTCGGCGGAATTTGAAGTCAGAACGTAAATGACAGACGAAATATCGCTAAGCATTTCGCCCGGCGCGCTAACGTTCCCCAGCCCAAACACTACAGGGTTCGTTTGGTTATAAATTCCCATTAGAAGTATCATGAGGAAGAACGAATGAGACACAACGGAATAAGGAATAACTCATGTAAACCTTACTGTCGTTGCTGTTGTTTTATTGTTGCTAATATTTTGTGTTCTTAAAATGGTGATCTGGCAGAAACGTTAGCATGCCAGGCGAAATGCTTAACGTTATTTCATCTGTATTTGTGGTCTGAGCTCAAATTCCACCGAAGTTGACTTTGCCTTTCATTCTTTCGTATTAGGATCAATCTAATCGACTGGCCCCCTCCCTAAGAATTTCGAGCTTTGTGCCTAGATTAGAAAAGAATGTTTTGTGTTCTGCCGATATTGGAGCACTCCGTCGGTTACGACGACGAGGGTCCCGGCTCGTACGATCAACGGAACAGCCTGCTCATGAAATTTACCTGCAAGTGACTGAGCAATTCACAGATGCGTGTACCCCCAACGTAGTTCTCAGGGAGACTCAGCGTGACACATAGCGTGACAAGGTCGGTGCTTTGAAATACAGGTACTACTAATTTTTGCCAGCTGAGTGGACTGGAACAACGTGAAATAAAATGTCTTCCGCAAGCACACAACGCGTCGCCGGGAATCGAACTCACGACCTTACGATCATGAGCCGAATGCCCTAACCACTAAGCCACGCGCCTTCACTGCTGATATTATTGCTTTCACCGTCGCTGGCATTATTGTTTCTTTTGCTGCTGCTACTGTTCTTACTTTCGTTGTTTCTACTTTCATTAGTATTTATTTTGGGTGCGATGTTTGTAGCTTTGTTTGTGTTGCGCAGTTCAATAGAGTTCCCAATTAAACGAAATGTCTAAATAAATAACATCCAATAAGAATATCTCAATATGAAATATACTGGATGATTTTTTTCTCTCTTTCATGAGGTTAAGTACAGGATACTGAGACGTCTCTGTTTATAGTATGAAAAATGACTTTATTGGCTTTCATTCAACAAAGCTCATAACTTGGAACGCTCCTGTAAACGATTATCTTTCATGATTTACTTGTTTCAGTCATTACACTGCGGCCAGGCTGGGGCACCGACTTCAAGAATTTTAGTCGAACGAATCGACCCCAGGGCTTATTTTCACTTTAAGCTTGGTACTTATTCTACCGGTTTCTTTTGCCGAACCGATATGTTACAGGTAGGTAAACACATCAACATCACTTCTCAAGAATTAATAGTGGTAGGAGAAAAACACAGACACGACGGGTTTCTTTAAGTTTCTGTCCACTAAATGCAGTCACAAAGCTTCAGCTGGCCGAAGGCTAACGTAGGAGACAATTCCCAAGGTACCGCGTAGTGGGACTGAACCCAGAATCTTGTGTTTGGAAGCACGCGTCTTACTACACAGCCACGCTTTGCCATTTCTTTTCTAATTAAGTCGACAATACCATCTAAAGAAAATGTCTTAATTACTTTAGGAAATGCCTTTCCGGTTTGCTAAAATCAATTGAACCTTTCTAAGATCTGATAAACTGTTTCTTCAAATAACGAATAAATGTTCTGTGCACGAATCTATGATTTATATTATTCGATATTGAGATTCCTACATACATACATACATACATACATACATGCATTAGTGATCAGTTACTTGGGTGACATAAATAACGTTTTTGGTATTGCTCAGAATATATTCTAGAATATATTTTTATCGAGGACGGAAAAACCTTCACTGCAATATAAAGTCCCACCATATTATATTTCCATATCACCTCAACTTTGTTTTATTTATTTTTTTTTGTTTTGTATTATACTTTCTTTCACTCATAATGCACGGATTACTATTATTTCCTAATGGTTCACGGTCCTATATTCTTTACCGTGTAGCGTGTGTTGGGAGATATATGCTAGTGTTGATTTCTTAGTTCTATGCAAATGCAACAGTCTATTAAGTGTGGATAGATTAATGTACAGAATTAACACATCAATTTAAATTCGGCAAAACTAGCATTTCTGAAACGGCTGTAAGCAAGGTATAGATTATAATTATGAATTAACAATGTATAATTCTACACTCTTCTTTGTGGCGTTACACTCACACACACACGCACACACACACACAAACGCACAAATATATTCACAATATATAATATAGTATGTGTGTGAGAGTACATATTCACTGTTGATTCATAGTTCAGTGTTCTTAAGTGCATTGAACATGTTCTAAATAAGGGATTCGATACTGTTTTCAGAAGCAATTAGCATCATGCATAATGATAATGATGATGACAATAATGATAAAGAACACGGACATGCGTGTGTATACATACATACATACATACATACATACATACATACTTACATACATATATATATATATATATATATATATATATATATA
>NC_069000.1:31003111-31006319 GCF_001194135.2 Octopus bimaculoides | reverse complement strand
AATTTTCAGTTATGTGAGAATTCGCAAAGAGACTACATGAACTCTTGCCATTATTATAATCGATACCTAATTATTATAATTATCCTTTCACTAAGTCCGTATTTTCACTATACAATCGAGAACAGCACCTTATGACTTAGGCACGCACGCAGCGCAGTGTACTTTTGTGTGTGTGTGTTGTGGGGTCTGTGTCATTCGGTTTTGTAGAAATTATCATACATGCTCAGTCGCTTGTAATGCGTATGTTGCGTATGTGTGTATGTCTTCTGGTTTGAGTTATGCATTTGTCTTCATATTTGTGTGCAGCTGCCAAGACATCTGTGGGCAAATATTTTTGTTTGTTTCAATCCTAGCTTTATTTATTTCCGGCAGTCTACAGTTGAATTGTCTCTTTATTTCCATCAAAGGAATATTGCTGTTCGTTGGAATTGCTGCTACCATTAGAAAAGTTTTAGTTTTGTGATGGACTTTCACAATAATATCTTGTTGACAGTTTATATTTATGACCCAGCGTCTTCGAAAAGGAATGGCGCACAGTATTGTCAAACTGTCATTATTTGAGATATTTTTTCTGTTCGAGATGTTTGTTGGTGCCATATCAAGCAACTGTAACATAACTGACAGTTTCCAATATATGAAACATCCACACACACACATGCATACGCACATACACATACACACGCACATGCATGTGTTTGTGTGAGACAGAGAGACTGAGAACGAGACAAAGAGAAATGGATAGACAGAATTAGAGAGAGAAGAGAGAAAGATACATAGATACGTAGAGAGAGACAGGAAGGGAGAGAGAGAGGGTGAGAGTGTGGGAGAGAGGCGAGTGAGAGGTCAACAAGCATTTCCCTAAATGAAGGTAAATCTAACCTTCTTCTAACCCGGGGTGGGAGGTATTCAAAACTCAATCATCGTTTTACTTGTTTATGCCTCTTCTTATTATGGGCAGAGTTTATATTAAAGATCGCCCGACCAAATTTCTTTAATAAGGCTTAGTTTTCTTCCATCTAATGTCAATGGTAAATGTAGTTATGTGGCGGGTCAGTCTGAAGCGATTGAGGGTAGACACTTTTCTTTTCGATCATTGAATCTTTCGAGATCTGCTAGGAAAGGAAAAGAAGATTTGAGAGAGAATTGCTTTCCTCCAGTGAATTTTTCAACAAATGTACAGGTCAGGTCCTGTACGTTTAGTGGTTAGGATGATCTTGGAAAGTGCGTTTCATTGAATGGCTCTAGTTCGGGAATCACAGCAAGAAAATCTCATTATCCATACATTCACTTATTTTTTTTACATTGTTAATTTCGCTTCCATTCATATTTTTTCCTTACCCGAATATAGCACAACCACAAATTGTAATCTATCCTTTAACGTTCCAAACATTTGATGCTTTAACAGAAAGAATTGCTAGAGTGTAAGACAAAATGGTCGGCGTCATTTCTTCAGGCTCTTTACGATGCGTTGCCACAAAAGTTTCTGCCGCATCAAATTCATTCACAAGGCATTGGTCAGCCCGGGGATGTAGAGGACATATTTACCCAAGTTGCAACGAACGTAGTTGGACTGAATCTGAAACAGAATGGTTACGAAACAAAATTCTCAATCAGACAGCCATGATGCACGTATGCACAATTATGCCTGCATATATACACCGCTATGACTACGGTATATAATATATACTTTTACGCACGTGCGTATGTTTGTGTGTGTGCGTGCATGCATGCATGCGTGTGTGTGTCTATGTTTCTCTTTCTCTGTCTGTCTATCTGTCTGTCTCTCTATCCCCCCCCTCTCTCTCTCTCTCTCTCTATATATATATATATATATATGAATATATTGCCTAAAAGTAGAAAGCCAAGGGTAATCTGACCGATTGCTTCTTCATAACCTCCATCAATTCTGTGGTAACATTTTTATGCTATTCTGCTCCATTATGTTTTTATTACATTTTATAACGTTCTGACTTCAAACCTGGTGTGGCTTAGCACCTATCTCAGAAATTCTTACCATTATTGCCATTATAGCTTTAACTGGCGCAAACGAAATCAGAAAATGCTAATTATAGAAATATTGCCATTCATTTCATATGCCTCTAACTGTTTATTAGGAGAATCCAATCATGGTATTCGCTAATTAAATATATTGATTGATTTTTCTAGACGTAATGCTAGAAATTGATACTGAAACGGAAATGAGTTTTAGAGTATTTATGACTTATTTCTTAAGTATTTGAACATATATTCTTGGATGCCTATCTGTATCATATGGTACTGAAACCGAGTCGCCAATTAGGTAAACTGAAAGATGTTTTTTTCTTTTCTTCATTATTTGCTCTCAACTGTCCGTGGAATAGAAGTGTGTAGTGCCATTCGAAATGCTTGTAATATCTAGACAAAACGTTTTAAGTATTGGTTTTAAATTCAGTTATGATAGCTTTTCGTTTTATTCTTTCGGGCTCGATAAAATACTTACCAATGAAATTTTGGAGCTGACCGATTCAACGACAGTTTCTAATTGTCACCTTGTACGTACGCTATGGACTTAGGTTCAATCAGTCAAGAAGGGATCCTCTATATAGTCAGTCACTAGAAATAATATCCAAATTTCCTCAAAATACATTCTTCTCTCTGGAGGAAGGAAGGACACATTGGATAACGTACTCCAAGATATATTTTAGTAAAATAAAATGGGGTAGTTACAGTTCTAATGTTTTGATCACTGGCTTACTTGGGGACGGGTCAATAAAAACAACAACAATAACAACAAAACCAAAAGCAACAACAGCAACCGTTATTACTTAGATTACCATAAAGCGGAAGTAGTCATATAATTTAGAGGCTCTGTGAATGTAAGGTGTACCGTGTCAATGTTCGGCAAGTGGAACATCTGTAGATTAACGTCGGCATAGAAACGTGGGCAGAAGCAAGTGAACAAAGAAGACCTCAGGCAACGGAACAGTGAGAGAACTTTGACCTAAGTGACCAAAATCTTCACAAATCCCACTTTAACCTCTATGATTTTTATTCTTTGTTTGCTCTCATGATTCTGATTTTATCGAAGTCTTCATTCTCGGTGTTATTAGTCTCTGGTATACAATTTGTTTCCTCATGTATGTATGCGTGTAAGTATGTATGTATATATGTATGTATGTATGTATGTATGTATGTATGTGCGCACATATGTATGCATGTATTTACGTAT
>NC_069000.1:30998988-31003101 GCF_001194135.2 Octopus bimaculoides | reverse complement strand
TATGTATGTATGTATGTATGTATGTATGTGCGCACATATGTATGCATGTATTTACGTATGAATTTATGTATGCATGTATGTAGAATGTATATTTGTACGTGTGCGTGTGTGTATACATGGAAGTATGTAAGCATATGTATACGTGTGTATATGTTTGCATATATGTAAAATGAAGTTTACCTTGATATTTTCAGATTGGTTTGTAGCTCAAATCGTTCATTCTACTTTTTATAGATCCAATGTAGCTACCTTGTAACAATTCCCTTGCCATCTAAATTGCAGCAGAGCTTTCTGATTCCATGCCAAGAGGCTGTTCAGGATCATCCTTTGCACCACTACTCAAACATGATCTTTTAGCTCTCCTGCTGAACATATCTTAATTTGCTGATTGCCTTGCCTACAGCTCTGCATCACAAAAACTCAATGAATCTTTAAACAAACACATTTCTTCATTTTCAGTTTCACCACTATCACGCTGTCACCAAATGCGAAAGCTTCTTTCAATTTTCCAACCCAATGAGTCGAACGTTACCGATTACATTCCGTCACATTGCGATTCAAAGCTCTTATCCTTGCCGATCCGTTTTTCTCCTCTCTTTCATTCCATAGCAAGCCATCTCAATATTTGGAATAACAATATTGAGACCCATCCTGAAGAAAAACAGCTTCTCTGATCCTGCTAACCACAAACCTAATGTTCAGTCTAGTTATTTTAATGTGGTGGGTAGTTTATAGCAGTGGTCCCCAAACTTTTTGGGGTTACCCCCTCCCCTGGCACCCAGGCCACATTCCTAGTGCCACCTTGCCTCACTACCACAAACGTAAACGAATTTCTGAAGCAAATTCGAAACAACAGTATTTCACAAATAACACTTAACCTAACGAACCCATTATTTGGGTTTTTTTAATATCTATTGTCCCCTTTTGGCTACCCCGCTATCGCATAATTTTTCTTCAACACCTCTCTAGATCTTTCCACCGTCCTCAGGAGATAGGGGACGGTACCGCCCACTTTGGGAAGCATTGGTTTATAACATTTCTTCCTTCGTGACCTTTCTGTATCCTTTTCCTGGAATGTAATCCCCTAAGACACTCCTTAGTAATCGCTTGTCCTTGAGCAATGCCGTTGTATTTGATTTTAGTAAACGCACATTTTAACTGTGTCTGTCGTGAAAATCTTTTCGCGAACTTAATTATCTAAGGATTTTCTCCTTTCTCATTTCATTAATAAGAAGCTTTTTTTGCCAGACCACCCCGTTACAGCGAGTGTGGGGAAGGTAAACGCCGTCTTACTCACTGCTAACTCTTGTTTGCCGTAATATCTGGTACAGCTTTCTTGCATTATTCAATCTCAATATAAACAATATATTTTTATGTCATTTAAATAATGTACAATTGTTCATTCTTCACTTTTAATATTCACCCACTACAATCATACAACCTAAACCTCGAATACACGATCTACGAATGTCATGCTACAGTGTTCGTAATTATCTCTGGCGGCATATATTGGTTTATCAGCTTCTTTATTAGTCCTTTTTCGCATGGGCTCCTCCTCCTCTCCGTCCAAATGACCTCTCACTCATTCGACCAATCTATTACTTCACCACAAACTTTAGGCCGATTCAGTGTGACAAAATGAGTTAAGACTATACCTTCGGATTGCTGTCGTAATCCCAGCAGAGAGGGGATAAGAAACGAATGGACGGAGAGAAAGAGAGAGAGAGAGAGGGGGGGGGAGGAAAGAATTGCGCCTCCGTTCTGAAGGGATATTTTATCAGCAACCAAATGAAAAAAGTTGAAGTTACTCCGCACGAATTTTGAACCAAGATCCCTGCGAACCGCAACGAATACAGCATGATTTCCTATCCAACACCCTAACAACTACCAATTCACTGTATTATACAAAATGAACGCAATGATTTACTAGGAGTGAGAGATTACTGTGATCTCAATAAGATTCTAAACTCCTCAATTCTTGTAAAATAAAATAAACTAGTGAAAGGTTTTGAAATTTGTGTCCGTAAATTGATTTTCCATTTTTTTCATTGTACCACGGTTTCAAAATCCATTTGTTTAATAGGATCGCTTAAAGAAAGTTGGCGTCAGGAAGGGAACCTGGCTACAGAAATCTGAATAAATCCTGTCCAACCCATACAAAGTATAAACCTAAAATGATGATAAAAGGACGATGATTTTTATCAGTTCATTATCTCGTATGTCTATGTGTCGACTACTTATAATTTCTTCATTTATAATCATGTTAGGATCATTATATAACATGCATTACTCTATTTGTCCTAGGATATTAATTTCAAAACATGGCACAAAAGCAGTAAGTTCGCGAAGGGGGCTAGGCGATTACATTAACCAAAATGCTGAACTGATTCTTATTTTATCGACCCAAAAAGGATGAAAAGCAAAGCCGACTCCGGCGAAATTTGATCTCAGTATGTGAATTCGGAAGAAATGTCGCTAAACATTTTGTTCGGCGCGGTAATGATTGTGCCAGTTTGCCGCCTTACATTTGTTATAGTATATTGGTTTCAAATCTTGGAACAAGGCCATCAGTTCTGTAAAAGGGTTTAAGTCGATGACATTGACCCAGTGCTCATCTTGTACATACTTTGTCGACTCCCAAATGATAAAATTGAGCTCAGTGTTGTTTGATCTCAAACGCAAGGACGGACGAAATGAATGCCGGTGTAATAGCGACTCTACCATCTCGCCGCCTTTAAGTTGTTCTAGAATATTACTAAATAAATGTGTTTTTACGTGTTTCAATTTAAGCACGTTAATATTTTTCCTTGTACTTTTGTTCATACCGGTTTCATTTCGTTTAAAAATGCTGACTAGTATTTGCCATTTAATGTCAGGTTAACCAACAGTAAACTTTAATTCTTCATAAATACGTTATTCAAATAATGACTTCACTTGAAAGGTCAAGCCCCAATTCTCCTCATAGTATACAGCTTATCTTGTTTTCGAATCTGATCAACAATAAACCTAATTTAATGATGTTAAATACATATGCATACATGAATACACATATGTGTGTATATATATATATATATATATATATATATATATATATATATATATATATATATATACACGCATACACATTCACACACAAACATACACACATACATATGTAATATGAATTATATGGATGCATGTATAATGGAAACGGCTTACATTTTGAGTCTCTACCACAATCGACGATTTTCATTGTGTTCTTTGACATGTTTCCCAAAGAAGATAGATAACGTTTCTCAGATTGTTATAGACATTGTCCTATGAGGTTAAAGTTGGATAATCTAATCAGAATACAATTACCGATGACAATGCAATGAATAGTAGTGCTACTGGCTGGCAGAGACAGCGTTTTACATTAACATCCAACATGCCAACAAACATTAGCTAATACTGCGACTGGCAGTAAGCATAGCTCAATGCATTACGTTCATGCTCATGATTTTTAGCGTAATATTACGATATTTCGGAAGGTGTACAATAAGTAACATCGGCCTCAGTACGTGACTCTTATTCATTTAGTTACCAACCACAGAATGTTGAAAGATAAAGTCAACTCTAGGAGGATATTGACTCAGCAACGAATATAATTAAATTCGACTAGGAATTTCACCCGACTCATTATCGATATTGCGAATTCCCCGTTCTTTTTAATGCCTAATGATCCACCGCTCTTTTTAATGAATAATGATAATAAAGTCATTTTTTAAAAAAAATTTTGAATTATAAACAAGTGGATTAAGTTCTGCTCTCAGTTCGCATTATAATCAACACGAAGCTTGTTGACGAGAGCCATATTCATAATATTCTTACACATAAATTTTTTAATGAAAACCACCAACATTAAAATTTGAATTTGATCGAATATATTAATAATAATAATACTAATAATAATGATATTTATTATTATTATTATTATTATTATTATTATTATTATTATTATTATTATTATTATTATTGTTATTATTATTATTAGGTAACATGGCGGTACCATGGCCAATCAGGTAAATCCGAGGCGTGGTTATTACTAGTTGAAAATTATTATTATTATTATTATTATTATTATTATTATTATTA
>NC_069000.1:30990185-30998978 GCF_001194135.2 Octopus bimaculoides | reverse complement strand
ATTATTATTATTATTATTATTATTATTATTATTATTAGTTGTTGTTGTTGCTGTTGTTATTTGAGTTCAAGTAACGTTGAAGACAGTTTCCTTTCAACATTCCAGAGTGAATAAAATACAGCTAGGAGTCAAGTTCTACCACAAATTTTATCTTCTAAATCTGTTGCCTAAAATCCCTTGTCTTGTGCATATTTAAGAACTCATTATCAATGTTTTACTACTACTACTACTACTACTACTACTACTACTACTACTACTACTACTACTACTACTACTAAGTAGTGGTAGTAGCAGTTGTTGCATCATCAGCAGCAGTAGCATCATCATCATCATCATCAGCAGCAGCAGCAGCAGCAACAGCAGTAGTAGTAGTAGTAGTAGTAGTAGTAGTAGTAGTAGTGGTGGTGGTGGTGGTAGTAGCATTTGCAGCAGCAGCAGCACTAGTATTCCGAGTTTCCCCGCTTCTGATTCTTTTGAATGGTTCAACAATTGGAAATGTGAAAACCAAACAGTCCGGTTCCATATCTATAGGCAAGGATAAAAAAAAGTAGATTACTAGACACTAATCTTCTTTAGAACATGGATGAATTAAATGACAGTTTATGTTCAAACCTACATTGCTTTTATTAACGGAGAGTTGTGCAAGCAACCGATTCTAATAATATTTGATAATACTAAAATATATAATAATAATATTAGTCCTTTCTACTAGACGTGCAAGGCCTGAAAAATGGGCGGTGGGGACTAATCAATTACAACGACCCCATTGTTTTACTGGTACTTAATTAACGACCCGAGAGGAGGAAAGGTAAACTCGACTGGAATTTAAACTCAAAACGCAGCGGCGGGCGAAATACCGCTAAGCATTTCGTCCAGCGTGCTAACAATTCTGTCAGTTCGTCACCTTAGCCTTCAGAAACTATTGGTTTCAAAGTTTGGCATAAGACACAAGGAGGGTGTAAGTCGATTACATCAACCCCATTGCTAGATTGGTACTCATTTTATCGACCCCGATAAAGCAAAATCAAGCTCGGTGGAATGTTAGACTGAAGACGTAAAGACGGATGAAATGGCGCTAAGCATTTTACCGGGTACGGTAACGATTTTTCCAGCTCGCCGCCTTAATAATAATGGTAATAGTAGAACAACAACAACAACTAATAATAATAATAATAATAATGATAATATTATTGTAGTGATGCAGATCATAATGATAATGAAGGTGATTTCATTTACTGGTGACGATAGGAGAACATGCAGTTCGACTAAGCGATTCTAGTGTAGGCGATAATTGCCGCAGATAGATTCAGTGGTTTGTAATTGTTCACTAGTTGCTCCTACTTTCATTCTATTTTAAAACTGCACGATATTCTACGTTGCAAACCTCTTTCTAATTGCTATAAATTGATTATCAAAAACTTACTACCTACTTTGTTTCAACTGATGGCAGCGCGATTCTTTGGAGAGTGTGTGATTATGTCCTTGAATGGAATCAAATTATTTCCGCCTCTTGTGTTGTGAGGTTTCTGTATTTTTAGTTTGAATTCATTAACTTCCAGTTGTCTTTCAGCTATTGTTGTGGTCACTGTCGCTGCTGCTTCTCCTTTTTTGCAATAAATCTAATAAAGAGCCGTTCTTTCGTCACAAAGGCCCGTATATACAATGCAAAGCGTGTCACATACAAAGGCTTATAATACATTTATGAGCGTTCATATTGATAATAAACGAGTAGAACAAAAGCTAAATGCAACATATTAACACAGGTTAGAAATTTACTACACAGCACCGACAAAGGACTGAGATACTTTCGATACGTATAATTGGACAATCCTATAAACCAGAGTATTTTCTATTCCGAAGTCTTCAATCTGATTTTTCCGAAAGCACCTGCAATAACCCGCGGGTATTTATTAGTGTCCTTGGTGGTTTCCCTTCATTTTCCAAGCGCCATTACTGAAAAATGGAACTACAAAAGGTACTGTTATTCATTATCTTCGCCTGACCCTTTGCTGGTAATGGATTGCTCATTTACTCATTATTGTTTCTCGTAGTCAGTCACCCACCTAATCATAGTGGCACTTAGATTGACACACATTGTTGTACTCAATTCTGCTAGTGGTGTTGCTTTGGAAACATTAATAGCAGTACCTCTAGTCTTTTCTGTGAATGTCTGCCGCTGTCGTTGCCTTCTTTATTGATTGTACTTATTGGCATAAGATCCCAAAGTGCCCTTAGCAACCACTTGCGTAGCTGATCCTTAATATTTGTACCATTAATGTTATTGATCTCAAGTATAGTCTTGTGTTCTCTGGTGGCCAACATATTTTTTATGCTAATGCAGGCGCCACGTGATTTCATGCTATTGCGGGTGACACCCGCGCTCGAAGAACGGCCGCGCAAAGGTGACGACAAGCGGCAGTTAAGTTCAAGACCAGTAACTTTAGCCGTATTTCAGAGATCAATCCTCTGTGTCACAAACTTCTGAGCAGTCATGCGACATACTGACTGTCTGCCCCTCACCTGGTTAACTGACTTAAAGAACAGGTATATCGTTTCGTGTATGCTACTTTGGGCCATGAAGTACGCACTCTGCCAGATTCCGCACATGGCTACCTTCAATTTCTCTTTCGGGGTCATAATGAAGCCCTTCCGAATTTTTGAAAAACAGTAATATGTCATTTTTCTTCTGAAGCACTGGATAAAATATTCGGATAACAAGTCAGTATTTTGTGAAATACTACTTTCACGCTTCTCTCTTTACCCAGAGTTGACAAATATCTAGAACACTGTTTGCGTTTACAACACTAGAAAAACAGTATCTTGTTATTGTAATTCACGTTAGCATTTTAGCTTGTCATATTATGACTGTATTTCTAATTCAATCTGTTACTTTGTGATTTTCGCAGTTTCTCTTTATAGTAATCTGTTTTTAAATCTTTAGATGTTACATTTATCTGGTAGGAGGGCATATTTGCTGCAACAACCTTTGTGGCCAGCACTTCGTCTCCTAATCTCAGAGGCGGCCATTTCGAATCACAAATAAACAAAGCAAAATGGATGATTGCAAAAATATGGATATACTATAAAAAAAAAACAAATACATAAGAACGAACATTATTTTCTATCCAAAAGTAATGGGGTGGACGTTCAGATATTTTGCTGCCGTTTATTGGTAGAAAGAAGAAGAAAAATAAAATACGTTTTATCGTCATGTAATTCTGAAAGGAAATATCTTCTGAGCGGAGTTGTGTGAAACACGACCGTTCACAGCACATTTGATATGTGATTTATAAAATACTATAAAACAAAAAACACACAAAAAAAAAGAATAAACAAAATAAATCCTTGAAGAAAAATTGCAGCAAAAAGCTCATTTGATAAAGAAAACCAAATTGATATGGTAATGGACATTTTATATTATGTTACATTCTATTAATTTACCCGAACGAAAAAAAAAAAAAAGAAATATAGGGAGTAAAATATAGAAATTTCAAAACATGAAATAGAAAATAAAATAGTTTCAGTGAAGATTTATTCAGAATAATGATGGTATAGTTATTAACTTCGAACAATTAAAAGATTAAGCTATAATAATAATAATAATAATAATAATAATAATAATAATAATAATAATAATAATAATGATGATGATGATGATGATGATGATGATGATGATGATGATGATGATGATGATGATGATGATGATGATGATGATGATGATGATGATGATGATAATGATAATAATAATAATAATAATAATAATAATAATAATAATAATAATAATAATAATAATAATAACAATAATAATAATAATAATAAATATAATAATTTATATTATTATAGTGATGTTGATGATACTCTTTTTATGATCTTGAAGAATCCACACATACACAGCGAAACATCACACAAATCGAGTTTACAAAGCATGTGGGATATATAAATAAACACAATGAAAAGAAAAACGCAATACAAAATATTGTGACAGGTTTAAAATATTAATACACAAAACAAATACCAATAAAAGGAAGCCACTCATATAAAGTTTAGGATCCACCCCCTCGGTACGATCAGAAGAACATGCCTCAGTTTCTCATTATTTTCCGCCTCCTTCACCTTCTGTATTGAAAGTCTGATGAAATCAACAGCTTCGTGGTAACAGTAAACGTCTGTTACATCGTCCGTGGAGTGGCTTCATAACAGTTTACAGTATTTGTGTTTTACTAAGGGAAGTAGTCTTATTTTTCATGCTTTGATAATCTCTCCTCATTGCTTCCTCAATCAACTTCGTACTCACTTTGTTGCCCATCATCTCATTCAAACCTATTGGTTTTGCTTATGATACGGAGAAGACTGAAGCCCAGGCATTCGGTAGGTATGGGTGCCATTTTGTTACAAACGCAGAAAAGGATGAAAAGAAAACTTGACCCGGTTCGGACAGAGCTTGAAGATAGACTGTCAGTCAGTTATTTTGACGATGTAACGGTTCTGTTAATGTAATAGATAGATTGCTCGCCATCTTCCAATAATATCCCTATGGCCTTTTATATTGCACCATCTGCGGAACGGAGTTCATAAGCGAAATAGTAAGCTTCAGAATTTATTTAGACGTGCATAGCCATTGAGATACTTCCCAACCCCTATAACACTCCTCGTTACTTCGTCACTCACTACCAGCTGAAACTGAGCTAAAAGAATCATGATAGATTGCTCACGACGCTTGAACTGGGTATTATAACTAGATATTAGTTTACCTTGACCGATAGAACTGATATCACTGCATACATCCACCAGAGTTACTTGGAATTGTTTCCTTAGACGGCATGCAGAAAACATGTCCGCTATTAGCTATACATATATTAGCAATCTTATTCCTCTCACATAGATGATCGACTCTTGCAAAAATGCTTCCTGCCTGTTCATAACACTTATATATTTTCCAGTGTAAATACTGTCCTATCCGATCGTGCCGGTTTTTGTTTTCGTTTGGTGTCAGCACAGGGCATTCCAAGACGAGATGGTCTATTGTTTCATGAAATGTGTCGCAGAATCTTCATTTAGGGTCAGAACCGTTTTGAAGAACTTTAGCCTGGTAGTATTTTGTAAGCAGGCTTTGATCTTGTGCCACCAATATGATTCCTTCATTATTATTATTATTATTATTATTATTATTATTATTATTATTATTATTATTATTATTATTATTATTATTATTATTATTATTATTATCATCATTATTATTATTATTATTCAGAAGGGAAGTGGAATTGCAGAAATACGTTACAGATGCTGCACTCTATATGCATATGCATGGTTCATGCATCTGCCTAGGTATGTCTCCATCTACTACAACATTGAAAATAACTTGTCTTTGTCCTTCTCTTACTGCTTCTCCACGTCATCTTCATCATCCTTTTTTCCCCTCCTTATTGTTAGTTCTTGTCAGTATGGAGAAACCTTTTTGGAAGGCTGTGAAGAATAAGATATTATACACAAGAAACATAAAGAAGACAGAACGAAACAGAAGTGTACAAATATTCAGGATGCCAGAGAGAGTTGTCAAATAACTATTTCAAAACGGGAAGCCATATTGAAAGTTTGGGGGAAATATTTTTTTTCATGAGAGAATTTTCGTTTTAAGGAATAGAATTTCGCGGTGATATCTTTGAAATGCCATGTTTAATGGTGGCTATGTCGTCAGATTAACGTTAAGGAGTTAATGCGTTCTGTATATTTTCCCGTTGATGTATGTCTCCCGTATATATTGATTACCCGTAAATATGCATAAATATACGCATGGATACATTCACGCACACATATATACATAGTTACACACACACACTCACATGCACACACATATATATGGATAAAAGTACACATACATGTGTATGTGTGTTTCAATTCCCGTAGATGATCCTGTCAAGATCTACCTTATGCTATCCTTGCAAATGTATTTATATTTTAAGTTTTAACCATTTGTGTCTGTCTGTCTGCCTGTCTGTCTGTCTGTATTTATATATGCATGTATGTAAGTGCGTGTCTGTGTTTGTGTGTATGAGAGAGACATAGTAGGGAAGGAGAGAGAGAGAGAGAGAGAGAGAGAGAGAGAGAGAGAGAGAGAGAGAGAGAGAGAGAGAGAGAGAGAGAGAGAGAGAGAAGCAAATCAAACATTAGGAAAGCGAAGACATCGAGACCCAAAATCCCATCCATATTTTCTGCAGAAACGATCCTTACACGTCGAAAGACTAATTGCATCAAAGTAGACAGCAATGTAACAAAACCTCCCTAATTTCTAATGATTGCCCCGCTGCATCAACGTATATATTGTAGGATCATACACATACAAAATTACTTTCAAGGATTCTAATTCAGCTGTGGCCTAGAAATGAAGTAATAATCTCTTCCTTACACTGCCATAATTCAAGAAATCTTATATGTAATTCGCATACAAAAGACTGCGCAAATCACCGTTATCATCGGCAATGGTAGAATCGCCAAGGTGCCCCAAAATAAATGCCTGGATCTATACAGACGCAGATCGCTAAAATAAACATACAGACACACACATAGACATATATACATGCATACATATAGATACAGGCACTGAAATATGTGTATAATACAATGGCAATTATATATTTATAGTATTATATATAATGTTCCAATTTGTTTATACCTATACCTATATACGTATATATGCAAACAATATTTTGGACGAGGCAATTGCCGTTTGGTTGGCAAACATTGTTATATGTGAGGATACACATTTTAAGTCTGTTATTAATTGTTTTCAAAAAATTAGGAGCCAATTTATCATTACTCAAATTATGATCATTAGTAGGTTTTCAATGTTCGTTCCCCCTAAAAATGCTTGGATAGCTAGAGAGCGATAATAAAAGAACTTATACCATCTGTAAAGTTTTATCCTCTCGCAAGATAAGCGAAGACTGCTCGAGGTCGTACTGCAGTAAGATTATGAAGAACTAACATTTATTCATTGCTTCTTGGGTCTAATAAATTGAAGGTAGATAAAGCTAAACTAGTCGAAGGTCAATGTTACACCCTGCCGGATATAGAATTAAATACTAATTACCCATACCATCAATCCACTAAGTCCTTAAGTAGCTCCAGAACCGTTGTGCGGCAACTCGTCCTTAACTTTAACGATGGTGGTCATTTAATTAATGACACTCTAAGTAGGATGATTTTTGACAAACACCTTTGGAGGAGATGAATACTTAAATCCCTCCATTAGGCATAATTTGAATAATGACAAAGTAATTATGAAGTATACTAGAACAACTAATAAAAAAACTTAAAAATAAATTTTAACTGTAGAGAAAGTAGTTCTTGATCGTAAAACCGAAATTGTTTAATGTATCGATAACAAATGTAAGATAATTTTAACTGAAGAAATAGCAATTCTTACCCACCGAATGGAAATTTTCTAGTTAAAAAAATATAGCACACAAATGGAGAGTAATTACATGTGCATTTCATAAGGCATACATATCTACAGCCAACATATCTAGAAACGCTTTTCTGCAGATGTGCACTTCTTGAAAAGCTAAAAATTGGTACACTCATCTTCATTCGTTGAATGAGTGCAACATGGCAAACGCGTAAACAGTGAATAACGCTAAGCACATGTCGATTATGTCGCAGGAAAGCAACACATTTTGTAGCTTGCAACACACTACATCTGAATAAACAAAATAAGGTGAAAACCAAATGTAATCACAACATTATTCGTAGTGATAAATACCATGCAATATATAGGAGATATGGTAATACCCAATCTTACGAAGCTAAGATTCATATTTGTCATTATTTTATATGCTTTTATACGTTGTTGTTTGCTCTTTCTCGAGCCATGCTTGGCTCATAAGGGCCGGTTTCTCGGTTTCATCGGCGTATAGGATCCTCACCTGGACGGGATGCCAGTCCGTCGGAGGTGAGCTGCTAGATGCAAGAGGAAAGAGTGAGAGAAAGTTGTGGCGGAAGAGTCAGCAGAAGTTCGTCATTACCTTCTGCCGGAGCCGCGTGGAGCTTAGATGTTTCACCCATAAACACACACACATCGCCCAGTCTGAGATTAGAACCCGTGATCCTTCAATAGCGAGTCCGCTGCTGTAACTACTAGGCTATGTGCCTCCAGAGTGCTTTTATATATTTTCCTTTTATTGGTTAAAAATTTAATCATCGAAATGTTATTTCTATTTAATTTTTTTCTTACTATGTTCCATTGCACAATAATTTGAATAATTTGTTTGAACACTCGTATCAACTCGTGTAAACTCAAATATTCCTATAAATACTTGTGTTATAGGATATGTATGTAGTTATGTAATTTATATATGTACGTCTATCTGCTCAAATGAACAAGTGTGTATATGAATATCTATAAGAATTTGCAGCTGCATATGAATATATGTGATTTTACGTTCTTGTTTGTGTGTGTGTGTGTGTATATATTCTGTAAAAGCACGTGTTACCGAGATGCAACTGGATAAAGCCAGCCTCTTTCACGGTTATATAAGAATGAACAGAAGTCATCGTACTTTGTTGGGTACATCGGGGTATGTTGATTTTTGTTTATTTTTTATGTGTCTCGACCATACGTGCACTGATGAATAAAAGATGCAGCTTACTACATTGTTGCATTAATTATGAAACCAGTGGTTTGCCGTTAAGTTAAATGTTTTTAGGAGGTTAATTTTTGAAAGTTGCATTCCCTCGCTTTCGGTAAATATGTGCTTATTTTTTGGTAGTTTTGACTTATATATATATATATAT
>NC_069000.1:30989119-30989704 GCF_001194135.2 Octopus bimaculoides | reverse complement strand
ATATATATATATATATATATATATATACATATATATATAAATTTGTGTAACTGTATGTATATGTAGGGGCACTGATCAACTTTATGATCAACATAAATACCTTCACTCTACAAAAGTCCAACTCAAAAGCGTATCCGTAAAGGTAAAGTTATCAAGAAGTGAAACAGAACCGAGAACAACGGATTTTGTAGCGAATTTGTTGGCAATACTAGCACACATGTGTCCATTTCTAGCAGCGTTTAGCACATTTAACATAAAACGCAGTTAATTACACCAGAGATTCTCAAAATGTACTTACAGGAAATCTTTTGAGAAAAAAAAAATGAAAGGATTCTGTGTTGAGAAAAAGCAATTGTGTAGAAATAGTATCTATGGAGATAAAAACACTGTACGAGATTTTTAATGAATGTGGTATTTATGAGATTCTCAATAGAAATAAAATATTCTTATAGGATAAAATTAATACGGATGATTATATAGAAATACACAGATTCATTCATACAGATATGTAAATATACAATGAAATCGTAGCAGGGAAATGTGAGATATATTGATTCATATACATTCATATGAGCACTTTATATA
>NC_069000.1:30987168-30988906 GCF_001194135.2 Octopus bimaculoides | reverse complement strand
TGTGTGTGTGTGTGTGTGTGTGTGTGTGTGTATATGTATGTATATGTATATATAAGGGCAAAAAACCCCCTTCGGTCATAAATTATAAAGCAATGTTGCTTATGGAATACCAGCCTCTCATCCCCGAGCCACCGATTTTATTCAAGGAAAAGCAAATGCCGATCGGTTTCGTACCTGTGACGTTGCAACTCATTTCTACACCTGAGTTAACTAGATTAGCGTGAAATAAAAGTGTCTTGCTCAAGAACACAACACAGAATCCAGTCTGGGAATTGGACTCACTCCTTCACGGTTGTGCGCCCGACGCTCTAACCACTAAGCCATGCGTCTTCATACATGAACACAGAAACACACAGAAACACATACACCAGCATACACACAAACGCACACATACACAGACACACATACAATAATGACACACACATACGTACGTACCCACTCTTACATACATACATACATACATACGTACATACATACATACATATACTACATACATTTATAATGCGCTCTGCTTAATGCTGCATTTGTGTATCTCGAGGCAATATGTAAGAACCACAGTAACGTAATAAGAAGTCTTAGATTCTATACCATTGCGCGGAATACATATATTAGCAGAGGAAATGGACGCAGGCAACGAAAATAAAAATAGGTAAATATGATAGTTGGTTATAGATATGTATATATGTATATATGTGTATATATATACTTTAAATAGCTCCTTGATTTAGGTAACGTCAACATAAGAGACGTTCCTAAACACGATGAAAATCTAGGATCTTCGCTCATTTTATGGCCATTCACGTTCATAGATTTCGATATAGCGAGCGGTTGCACATGAAATAGATCTAATTTGCAAGCTTCTTTTGTGAGTGTAACCTTCGACTCTTACAGGAAGCACATGGCACACTCATTCATACAGCTATTTAGTCTCATCATCGCACGAAAACTAAACTCCTGAAAACGAGGAAAGAAAATGTGTGTGTGATTGAGTGTGTGTGTATGTGTGTGTGTGTGTGTGTGTGTGTGTGTGTGTGTACAAATATGTGTGCTGTAGTGGGGAATGATAAATACCTATTCATTTCATGCATTGTTTATACATGCAACCAAAAGGTCAGTCCACACCTGCGCGCTCGCACACGCATGCGTTTTTGTCCCTCTTACCATCTGTTTTCCCCCTCTTTCCTTTCTGTAGGAGAGCTTAGGCTCGAAACGTCAAAGACTTCTTTTTTATACTGAGCGTCAAAATAGTATATCTTGTTCCTTATTCGCTCACCAGTCTCTCTGTTTTGGTTTTTGTATCAATTTGTATCATAAATATACAGTTACATACATTTACCGCACACGCTTACAACAAACAAGAACATATATCTATCAACAATATATGTCTATAATGTCTACATCGTTCATGGTAATAATGGAATTATCCGAATATGTGTATGCTAGGCCCTTTAAACAAATTACATTCCAGTGCAGAAGAGACAAGTAGACTGTTTTGAGGCTTTAACCCATTTGTGTTCTTATTTAATGTATATGCATGTATTTATAAATGTATTTATGCATGTGTACACACACACACACACACACATATATATATATATGTGTGTGCGTTTGCGTGTGTGTGTGTGCGGGTGTGTGCATGTGTGTGTGCATGTGTGTGCGTGTGTGTGTGTGCGTGTGTGTGTGTGAGTGTGTGTGTGTGTGTATCTATATATATATATATATACAAAGGGAGAGAGAG
>NC_069000.1:30984931-30986904 GCF_001194135.2 Octopus bimaculoides | reverse complement strand
TATATATATATATACGTATAAATACACATGTGAATATGCACTTGCACGCACACACACGCACAACTGGTAAGTCAAGCACACACATGCAGAAAGCAAGTCATGCCTCCTTCAGTTTAGAATTTGTCACTCTCTTCATAAATACTCAAATGAAGAAACCTACTTTTGTAGGAGTCAATATTCTAATATGTGCACGTGCTTGAGTGTGTTTGTGTGTCTTTATGCGCGCGCGATGTGTGTTCTTTCTTATGTGTTGAGTATCTGGCTTTCAGCTGTAGATAACTGAGTTATTTAAATAGGAATATACGACACTCTACTTATATTGATACACAGAAACACATAGACACGTTTTAATATTATAAAGAAAGAGATATAAGAGTAGACGGTTGGACAGCAAACATAAGGATCTATTTTTCTAGTCTGCGCAGTTATCTTCATTTGACTTAAGAATAAGCTAAATGTGTGTACAGAATTATATAATTCTAGCGCTATTAATAGTAATATTATTATCATATATCTTGATACAGAAAAATGTAGAAAATCTGCAAGCAAGCATGTTTGATACAACTAAAGAATAGTTTGTAGAAAATCGGCTAAAATATGCAAATTGTGCATGTGTAATGCCAAGGCACCACCTTTCTACAAATTAAAATTTCAGTTCTTAATATCATGCTGTTCAGTTTTCAAAGGTTGACAAGTCAGTTAACAAACCAAGCTCTAATTAATACGCACAGAATAATTAAAACTCTAATGCATTGCCTTCATTATGTTTATTAAGGTGTTAGGTATTCGATTACTTCCGATGATTTTCCATTAAAAGTTTCTGCTTAAATTGTCAATAATCTTTTGCAAGTCGTCAGTCTCAATGGCTGTGGTTGTAGCGCAAAAGAAAGACAGGGACATGATCTCCCTTCAAGAAGTTCAGAAAACTGATTTCGTAAAGATCTGTGAATTATCTCCCTTATTCTCTTTTGTACAACAACGAAAAATCAGTTGGTGGTCATTGCAAAAGGAGAGACCTGTTGCCACTTTGGGCAATCATTAACATAACCTTTCTTCAGTAGTTTAATAACGCACGTTAGTATTTTCCCATCACACTATATGTTACATCCTGCTAGATTATATGGCGCTATCCACGTAGCTTTCCTTCTATATTCAACAAGCTCGACTGGGATTGATTCTATACCTGCAGCTTCGTCATTTTATAGTCGACCCAAAGCTGTCCACACTTCCTCCAATGTCATCTTATCAAGATCTTTCTCAAGATTACTCTTAAAAATCGGACACAAATATCTTATTAGATTCAAATGGAAATGATCAGCTTAATATGTTTATCTTCGTTTTCATCTGTTCATCATTTTACAGACGTACTTCCATCACTGCTTCCATACCTTCACAGTTCCTTGAGAGCTCCCATATGGTTTATGAATCATTTTTTATAGCAGAAACTTCTGTGCTTTCAACCGACTTTTTGTTATCTTTGCGACAACGTTTCTGTTTTACTTTTCTGTCCACTTCTTTATACTTCTCTTTGGCGACTACTATCTCTCTTAACTCTCTGTTCTCATCGTTTAAACAATCCATGTTTCTAACAATATTTCCTCTTCACTACGCTTTCTTCAATTTACTCCTAGTCTATTTCCGACTCTCTAAATTCTAATATCTTTGAATTTACTCCAATAATGATAGCGATCTGTTCCTGCATTTAATGCGGTATATCGATTTTTGAGGTCTAGCTGAAACGAATTTCCCATGATATTTTCTTTACATTTGCCAACACCAAAAGGTTTTGGTTTTTTTAGATTAAAATTTCTTTAGTTTTACCTTGATAACAGTTTTCACTATGCAACACTTTGAACTGTCTATCTACTTCTCTGAAGACTACCAATGTCGCGGCGAATAAGTATGTATATATATATATATATATATATATATATATATACCCACAGGTTCATATATATGCATATATATATATA
>NC_069000.1:30978988-30982829 GCF_001194135.2 Octopus bimaculoides | reverse complement strand
CTTTGATAACAGCACAAAAATAGGACAGTGGTTAGATGCAGGAGAGTCGCTTAAACACTACCCAAACCCACCATTTTGCCCTAAAAAGTTAGTGGTCACTATATGGTAGTCTGGGAAAGAGAGTTATTCATTATTCATTTTTGCGTCAGGGAAAAACGGTAACAAGCTACGGTCCAAAAGTTGCAAGGCCTGAATTATGATATTTTGCGACACCCTCCCTACTCCCCTCATATATTTCCTACTGCCTGTCACTTATTGAAGCATTTTGTGCATTTCATAAGCAATAAAACATTCTTAAATAGAGAAGAAGTAATTGAAGCATTCGGACAGTTTATCACAGCAGAAGATGATTTTTTTTTAAAAACGGAAGAGAAACGTTGGGTAAACGTCATAAATGAACATGGATCATATTTTGATTAAATAAATCAGTTCTTTAACACTTGTGAAGCATTCTATTGCTACCTTTCAAATACGACATATCATGTGAAACAACCTAATATATATATAACTATGTACCTATACACAAACACACACACACATTTTTTGTTTTAATAGTACTGTCCTGTTAGATTTTTGATATCATGTGTTTCATATTTCTGTGATTTTATTTGTCTGTTTTTTTTCGGTGTATTTCATTTTATTACTTCTTTTCAAGAGAAGAGTGTCTTCTCAATCCAAGTTTCTTATGAAATCTGCTTGAATGTAACAGCTAATTATATTAAGTAGAATGGTGAGAGACACCTGTTTGAAGAGTCAACTGAAGAGATGCAATCTGCACAACTGATGCATGAATATTGATTGTACAGCATCTCACCAGTGATTTACAGATGTACGATGATTCGAAATGATTCTAGTGGATTTTAATAAAGAAACTCGTAAATTTCATTTTCTGACTCTGATCTAATGATATAAACTCTATAGACAGAAAGGAATTCCTGAAGTAAATCCAGTAGCATATGTATTTCCCTACTGATGTTGACATCAGGTAACCCAGTCATTGTGGACGAGCTTTACACAGCATACTACAAAGTTTAAACCCGCATAAAATTTGAATATAGATACATACATACGCATACAATTACACACACAGCTTGCGCGCGCATACACCCACACAAACCCATATATGTACCTATATATATATATATATACATTTATATGTATGTATGTATGTATGTATGTATGTGTGTATGTGTATGTATGTGTATGTAGTTCTGTAGACATAATTTCCTTTCCTGGTTAGAGATTTGGTGTTTATTTCGACGTCACATGCTCGGTTCTAAAATTATAAACAAGTTAATAAGAAAACGAAGAATGTATCATATCCAAATTGCCTAGAGGCAATGATTCATTATTTATATTTTCTGGGTCTAAGATATTTTGGGGTTTAGATATTATAATCGCTTGTAGCGTAGGAATTATGAGACTACATTCTCTCTTCGATAATTGAAGATTTGTAATCCAGGCGGCTTCATACGCACACTTCAAGTTGAAAGCGTATTTTTAATCCTAGATCAGATAACTCTTTATCAAGCGTTTGTAATGCAAATATCTTCTCTCTCCTTAATTTTCCTTCTCACGTAGACATCAAATCGGCAGCTGACTTTTACAATTTTGGTTTTGTTTATTTGTCGTTAGCTGATACTTTCTGTCTTTTCCGTAAAAGATACCTGGTGGGGATTTTTCGACGTTTGATTACATAGAAGTAGATTTCAATGTAAGATTTTTATTAAGTTGTTGGTACTCCATGCCAGGATCTTAGCGTGATATTTCGTCTATCGTTTGCAGTTTTCCTTTCAAGCACTTATGTGCAACTTACTCTGTGTACTTCTTTATTGTCTCTTGTGCAGTTTTTGTTGTTTTTGGAAGGATTTTTCCAATCATTGTAGATTTGCTAAGCTTGCATTTAATGTCTCCCTTGAAGTACATTAGTTAAACGTTCGTATACTATTTGAATATAGGATCGTGTGCGTTTGTTAATTCAAGAAAAATTCCAAGAAGATTTTTGAAATATTTCATCGGCCTTCACACAAACACAAATTCATTTTATTTGGTGAATGCGGGTGAATTATTTTATTCTCCCGCCGGAAAATAGAGCATTTCCATGTCGTCGTTTCTTCTTCTTCTTCTTCTTCTACAAGTCTGTTGTTATCTAACCTTCTACAATTAAAATAGGTAGAAAAAAATACCTCAGTTACAAGAACTTTAAGTTTTACATAACCTCACCAAAGATCTATTTTCCACAATTGTGATCAGACCTGATATTGCTGTATGGTACAGGGAATACAAACCATACATGATTTGTACTCTCTGTGTTATAGAACAAAACTTGGTACTTTAGGTTTGCCTCTGACTGCAGTTTTCATTGGATTCTTTCATCAATGCTTGTTAGTTTTCAAAGTATAGATATGTGGACATCGGTAGAATTTGAGCTCAGAACACGAGGACGGACGACATGATGCAAATCATTTTGCTCGTCGTGCTGACGATTCTGCCAGCTCGCCACCTCAATATATATTCAATATTATTTCATATATTCATTTTTCTCGGGATGTTATTTTCACTGCTGTGAAAATACATGTGAAATATATATATATATATACAAGTATATACATATATATTTCTCACCTTTCTCATCAACAGGTGTAGATTTAGTGATCAGTTACCGTTTTTGACCTGACCTTATACCACCATCCCACCATAGATCCTGTTACAGCTGCTGTTAATATTGCCAATGGTGACATATGCTTTCGTGGAATTCATATCCTAGTTAAAGATTTCTTCAGTTGTACGGTTTAGTACTCCAGATTTTCGTACAAAACTGGCACTGTAGAAGAATTATGTGAAAATGCTTTATCAAATGCGAATATTTCTTACTTCGATATATTCGAGAGTCTGCTGAAGCATTCCCTTGTCACATTAAATTACCCAAAGCGCTAATATTTACAATATTCTCTTGTGTTCCAAGAAAATTGTAGTATTCGTCATTGGATTTAGAGGAGGCAGGCCACTGATATCCATATTCGTCGACTAGTCAACCATCTTACCTCGATTAGCACCAGTATGTGTGTGTGAGTGTCTGTACGTATGCAAGCATATATACATACCTGTATGTATATATGCATGCATGCATACATGTAATTGTGTATATATGTATGTAAGCATGTATACATGTATGTGTATATATATATTATGTATGAATTGTATGTTCGAAGAAAGGAAATAAGTATGGCGCCGATTTTATTCACTTATTGAACAATATCAATTGAATAAAGAACGCGGTATAAAAGCGAAGACTGTAATGATCTTGTTATAGTGGCATCGTATGATATAAAATGATGTTATGTCATACCGGGTGGAGAATTGCCGGGCAATATAATCTACATCGCGCGCACACACACGCATATTGACGTCTCAAAAAATTGTAAAAAAAAAATCGAGAGAACGTGAAATAATTCTTTTTTGTATGCCTGGAAGCACGCACATGAACTATAAATAATGGCATGCAAATAGTGGGCTGAAATTTTGGAACGTGTCTTATCTACAGGAGATGTGGGTTCGAGTCCGAAGTGCAGCCTTCTACGTTTTCTAACCCAGAAAATGTTTGACCCCAATATTTACAGGCTGTAAATTTGACAAATTTATTACTTATCTCTCTATTCTATCATCTCATTATAATAAATAAACAACAGTTTATATTGTTACCTTGCAGTTGAGTATTAACTATAATGTTCAATAAACTTTGTATAGGTAATTAACCAGTACTCTCATAGAACTTTGCTTTCCCTGAATGAGTTTTATAACCTCTAATTGTGTGTGTATATATATATATATATATATATAT
>NC_069000.1:30973297-30978756 GCF_001194135.2 Octopus bimaculoides | reverse complement strand
GTGGGACACACAAAACTGGTTCAGGAGTATCCGGTGGTGCAGACGTATCTTGACGGGTGATAAATAAATAAAAAAATCTCGTTAAAATGACTGTTCCATAATGCAACATTCCGTTTTGTAGAGAGAAAAACAGCCAGCGGACGAAAATTCTTCATATATATATAGAAGATCCAAAAATAAAATCGCAAAAGACAAAAAGGGAAACGAACACTTAATCCAGCGAGAAATTGAACTATATATTACGTTTTGGAGTTTGCTTTGTAAGATTCTTTATGTGAGTTCGTGTGTTGAAGCATATTCTGTTGTGTCTGGGGCGAGTCATTTTCTTTTAGAGCCTTATAATTTTACACACACACTGGTAAAGTTTCCACTCATTTACCTATTTATTTTTCAAACATTTTTGTTGAGCCTTGAAACATTTTCAATAGTTGAAAATGTTGCAAGACGCAATGAAAATTTTAGAAAAATAAATAAGTTAATGAGTGGAAACTTTACCAGTGTGTGTTTAAAATTATAAGGCACTAAAAGAGAATGACACTCCCCAGACACAACACAATATATATATATTAACATACACACAAACGCACACACACACACACACACATATATGCGTTTGTATACTATGCTCTATATATTATATATGATATATGAAAAAATACTGCTTACTGAAGTGATAAAAGCCAGAAAAAGCTAGTCAATGTAAGTAGAATCCTGTAGGTTATCGATTCACCTACAAAAAATAAGAAGCGAATTTGTGTCATAGAACATCACTGCACTTAAAGTTAAATAAGCGTAGGACTCCTTTGATCATCAAGTTCTAGTTACCATGTATCTGAATATAAAATGGAATGTTTACTGTATCAATATATCTGGTCATAGATCTGCCTGCTCCAGACAGTTGAGTCTAACAGCAACAGCGAACACAGCAAATACAACAACAACAGCAACAATAACAACGACCACATCAAATACAACCACAACAATTATAACAACAGTAAACGTATAAACAGGAAGAGACCTCATCATGAACTTTAACACTCTATTTTTGTTTCTCAATGTTTCAAAGTATGAAAGAATACTCTATATATTTACTACTACTACTACTACTACTACTACTACTACTACTACTACTACTACTACTACTACCACCAGCACCAACTCATGCACATATGTAAACACCTTCAATCATACACGAACACACATATCCACACGTATATCTGTACAATCACAGTCTTGTACGATTGCAGAGAAAAATTCAAGATATGCCAATTTTATTCTTAATTTTAGTCAATTTTATCTCAACTTTTAATTTTTAATTTTTCCCACTTTAGTCCTTTTTTGTATAATAAATAAGTGAGAGGTAGATAGATCTCCTGTTTTTATCCAAGCCGTAGCGAAGGCAGTCTATCTAGGAGAAGGTAACTCTGAATTTAAATACTTCACTGCTGGTTCGAAGCTAACCTTTGGTTGGGCGAAGGTCACTCTGATATAAAACCTGCGACTGCAAATGCACGCAATGGTGTTGACTTGCTCTTCTTTTTGGATCATGCTTTGTAGTTTAGAGAGTGGGAATGGTTTCTGTGCAAAACGTTTCCTCACTTTAAAATGTGTCAAGCACAGATATAGCTAGAGAGGAAAAAGAAATGAACATCTTGTATGAAGGTTGATATTGATACTGAAGCAAATGACAAAAATGGCTCTGGAACATTTTGTTCTGTGGTCTGGCCCGGCATGTGTCCCAGGGCACCACTGCCTGGATCCGGTCGTCATTCTGCAATTGTGAGTAAATTCAGGTTAAGATGCAAGCCTATGAGTATAGGATGTTGGAATGTTTGAACGTTATTAGACAATGATTGTCTGAAATGTCGTCCGGAGAGAAGATTCGTGCTTGTTGCAAAAGAGTTCCAGCTATATGATATGGATATTGAAGCGTTACCCGAAACAAGAATTCATGGAAAGAGGAATTTCGTAGAGGAATCTGCTGGGTATCATTTATTTTGGAGCAGTAGAGAGGAGACCTATAAGAGAGAATCAGGAGTGGGATTTGCAATCGAAACCACTCTTGTTTCAAAACTTGAGGAACTACCATGTGGTCATTCAGATTGTTTAATGTCTTTAACACTTCCATTAAGAAAATATCGCTATGCAACTCTCATACGTGCATATGCTCCAACTATGAATTCATCAGAGGATGATAAACTTGCCTTCTATCTATCACTTAGAGAGATAGTACGCAGTATCTCCCATAATGACAAAGTTGTAATTTTAGGTGATTATAATGCTCGAGTTGGTGCAGATTGGGAGACTTGGGGTGTCTTAGGAAAGCATGGGGTTGGGAGTTCCAACAGTAAAGGTTTACTACTGTTACAAATGTGTGTAGGGATGGATTTGTGTGTCATGAATACAATGTTTCAACTAAATAATAAGTATAAAACGACATGGATGCACCCTGGTTCTAAGAAATGGTATCTTATAGATTGCATCCTCATCAAGAAACGAGATAATAGGGACTTTGTTATTGTACGAGTGATGCGTGGTGCAGAGTGGTGGACTGACCATAGGCTTTTGCGTGCCTAGGTGAATTTTGTTGTCAAGCCTAAGTTTAGAGCAAATGATGACAAGTTACCTAAACGGATTGGTGTCAATAAACTTCAGATTCCATCAGTACGGAGTGAGATTGTGAGTGAGATAAATAATGTGTCTTGTAATGGAAGCTGGAAGTCATTCATAGAAAGAGTATACGAGGTTTGTAATAATATTCTTGGCTTTGTTGTAAAAAATACCAAGATTGGTTTGAGAATATTGATGAAGAAGTTAGTCCTATCTTAGAGGAGAATCAAATGGCATTTAACATGTTGCGAAATGTTGACATGTCAGTGAACAGGACAGTGGCTACATATTTCAAGGCTGTAAAAGCAACAGTGCAGAGGAAGCTGAGGATAATGCAGGAAAATTGGTGGAGTAATAGATGCGATGAAATCCAAGAAGCTTCAAAAGGTAACAATTCCAAATATTTTTACTCTCTCTTGAAAAAAGTCTATGGGCCAGTTTCATCAACGATTGTGCCGCTTCGGAGCAAGGATGGCACACAATTATTATCAAATCCTAAAGATATTGTTGGGAGATGAAAAGAACATTTTGATTAGTTGCACAATAGACCCACTGAAGTTGAACTCTCTTTTCTTGATAATATGCCTGAGAGACCAATAAAACGTGGCTGAAATAAAAGCAGCAATTAGGAATTTGAACAATGGAAAGGTGCAGAGATATATAAATATGGTGGTGTACAATGTTGACGGATGTGATTCAGAGGCTTTGGCATGGTGAAGAGGTTCCTCCGGATTGGCGTGTTCAGTCTGAAAAGACCCTGTGCGAAAACAAAGGTTCTGTATTCTCATTTCGTTGAGTTCCTGTATGCAGCACATGCTGCATGCGATTTCTGCAGCACGTGCAGCATTGGGTCTAACGATGAATCTCAAAAAAAAAAAAAAAAGCTGTTATAATGTACCAGCTCGCTCCCTCCAAGATGTATGTGGAACCTTTTATAACTGTGAATGGTCAAAGGTTGGAGACTGTGCATAGATTTATTTATTTAGGAAGTACCTTGAGCACTGCTGGTCTTGATGATGAAATTTCATACAGAATCAGCAGAGCTAGTAGTGCTTTTGGTAGGCTTGATAGGAATCTGTGGAAACAACATGATACATCTTCACAAATTAAAGTGAAGGTATATAACACATGCGTCCTCCCATCTTTGCTATATGGAAGTGAGGCATGGGTTGTTTACCGTAGGCATGGAAGGCAATCGGAACGATACCATCAATACTGTCCGAGAAAAAGTTGGGGGATAAACAAGAAAATGGTCATTAGTAATGTGGAGGTGCTTGAGAGTGGCCGCAGAAGTATAGAATCAATTATTTTGCAAAGACGCTTAAGATAGGAGGGACATTTGGTAAGGATGAGTGATGTACGATTGCTCAAGCAGCTATTGTAATGGTGAGATGGCAGGAGACCAGCACATAAGCCTAAACTAAGGTTTAAGGATTGCCTTAAAAATGCTCTAATGGAGGCAGGAATTGGAAGAGGAAGGCACAAGACCGTGATGGATGGGGGAAGACAGTGCATGATGGTTGTTCAAGGTTTGAGAGAGAGGGAGAGTGAGGTATGAGAGAATTAGGAGGGGGCTTTGAAGGTGGGAACCTGTGGAAAGTGAGAGAGTGTTGCTTTTTGTGTGTGGTTTGTGGGAAGAGGTGCTTGAGTCGTGCACGTTTGTTTAAAAAAAGACAGATAATTGAAATACTGATATATCTTTGCAATAAAATAATCTGCTAATTTTGTAGCGTTTTTAGTTTGTTTATATATACGTCTCCTGTTTTGTCCGTAACCACAGACTCGAACGCTCACAGATATTTGTACAGGAAGCACACTTACTTCCATTCTCTAGGAAACAAAATAAATGTCATGGCAAGGTGAAATTTCTTTGGCTATTTTACAAAATAAAATATTCTGAAAGATTTAATAAAAATTAAAGAGAAAAGACGAGCTTGATTGAAGCAGTGTGTAAAATAATGACCTATATGATCAAGGTTTTAACTATATATATATATATATATATATATATATATACAAATAATACAAAATGGGACAAGATCGCAAAACATCCAGACAGTTTAGGTGATACAAGAAATGGACAACAAACATCCAAATAGACGATACAAAGAAAACAAGGACAGGTCATTCGGACAAATACAATAAAAATAATAACAGGACATAACAACAGGTGTCTTTCGACTAAGGACGAAGTAGATTAAGCTGGCATGTGTGGAAATAATATATATATAAATATTTACTTGGAAATCGATGTGTGGTGTTCAATTACATATATATATGTAGTGTAATATATGAATTCTTAAGATCATGTGGCTATTACTAAAATCTCCATTTGCAGGCCCCATCGTACTCTAAATACAGGAGAATATAATCAGATTTCTATGCAGCTGAAATCCAGGAGATCCGATCGATGAAATTATTTCATGATAATATAAACCATAAAAAAGTCAAGACGTATGAGAGATGAATTTATTTAACCAATTGTCATCCTTGGGATTACGGTCGTTTCGCAACCTTTGCTATGTAATAATAATTTAAGTGTATAATAAATTATTTTATCTCTTGGCACAAATATGCATGCTACTGATTATACAATAAAATTGTATAATTACGAATAAGCGCAGATAAAGAAAGCTGGATATCAGATCATTATGACATCATGGTTACACCAATGCTCGTTGTTTCGCTTGGTCTATGACATTCAGTTTTTTTTAACTCACAGCGTTTTTAGGGAGTCTCTCTCTAAACGCTATCCTGCAGCGAATTTCGTCAATAATCGAAACACGTACATTGTGTATATGCGGTCACATTACTAGCCCTGCTTGTGATTCGTAATTATAAATATACAT
>NC_069000.1:30968472-30973287 GCF_001194135.2 Octopus bimaculoides | reverse complement strand
TATATATATGGTCGCGTTTGCGCTTCTACGTGTCCTTTACGCTGGTTATCTTTACGTCTGACTCGCTTGTTAAAACGGTGTCTTATTTTTTATCTCCCGAATCTAGTTAGTGTGATATGTAGAAATTGGTTTGAAAGTACCAGATTTAAGAAAGTGTACTGGGGCTCAACGCGGTCACCTAAAACATTAACATTTGCCAACCACTATGAAAATTATTGTTCCATGCCTTTATGATCTGAAGTTCTTTTCGCCAGTAAACATATCGAAACGGAGAACGTAATCAACATACAGAGACATATGCCAGTTTATTCATGGTACTTTTCATGTTTCTATTTCATTATGTTTCTCCACAGGGAAATCTCCAAGCAGGAAGCATATAATTTCCTATTTATGTGTTCTTGGCATTGAAATTCTGTGGGTAGTATAAAATCAATTAAATCGATTGCCGTATATTAATGATTTCTAATATTAGTACAAGGACACATAATTCGGTTGTTTTAAAAGTGGTCTTGGTGTTGGAGGTGGGGAAAATGTTGGTGAAGGTGGTGGAGTTTGCTGTGTAAGAGTATGTGCGAACAATCTATCAATTCGCCACCAGTCATTAAATACAGAAAAAATGGGAAGCCATGTTGTCCAAATCGATATAGTCCTTAAATTCACATAGTCTGCCTTGAAGGCAGTCAACAAAACATTCTCAACAAAAAGATAGCATCTTAATAAACAACATAGGCAGTTTTCCTCCAGGCCGATAGCATATTGTGAAAGCGTGTAGCTTAGTGGTTAGTTTATTCAGCTCTTGATCGTAAGTTGTGAGTTCGATTTGCGATGGCACGTTCATTCATTAAGACATTTTATTTCACGTTGCTCCACTCCACTCAGCAGGCAAAAATGAGTTGTACATTATGAGAGCCTCTTCACATTCGATGTGTCACTCTGAATTTCCTTGAGAACTACGCTAAGGGTAGGCGTATCTCTGGAGTGCGTAACCACTTGTGTGTTAATTACAGGACCAGGCTGTTCCGTTGATCAAATCAACTGGAACCATTGTCATCGTAACCGACGGAAGGCCAATAAAATAATTACTAACTATTGGTTTCAAAATTTGGCAAAAGGCCAGTGATTTTGGGGGAGAAGATAAGCCGGTTATGTTGGCCACAATGTTCAACTGGTATTTATTTTATCGACCCCGAAAGAATAAATGGTAAAGTCGACCTAGTCGGAATTTGAATACAGAACGTGAAGAAGGACGAAATGCCACAAGCAGTTTTCCCGACGTGCTAACGATTCTACCAGCTCACCGCCTTCCCTCACAGATCACATTGCTACCTGTGGAGAGAACAGAAGGAACGTGAAATAAAGTATCTTGCTCGAGGACACAACGCGCCGCCGTGAATCGAACTCACGACATTACGATCATGAAGCGAATACCCTAACCGCCAAGCAAAACAATTATTAATTATTAATTAAAAGTTAAGTGATTTAGCATATACTAAGTTTGAATATGTGGTATTCAGTGTGCAATTCAGTATAAAGTTACAATTTTGTTGCTAAACAGCGATAATGTCATGTTCACTCTATGCTACGGTGTAACAGCATTTGTTAAACAATGTAAATATTGATGTGTTCATAACATATATAAGTAAATGGTTAAATATGTCCCTATATGCATAGAAATATGCGGAAGACTCTGTATACGATATAAACATGGCTATGAGGATCTCGAACCTCGTCTCGTGTCCTTATTATTTAATAATAATACCTTGATTCAAATGAATCCAGCAAATATTGTGCGTGTTTATGTGTGTGTATATATATGTGTGTGTATGCTTATATGGCGGCGATCTGGCAGAAAGGTTAGCGTGCCGGGCGAAATGCTTAGCAGTATTTCGTCTTCCGTTACGTTCTGAGTTCAAATTCCGCCGAGTTCGATAAACATATCAAACATTAAACATAAAATGTGGACCTGTTTCTACACATGGTGTTAAAGTTTGAAGTTATTTCAACAAGAACTGGCGAAGTTATGAGACTGCGAAATGATATCAAAATCTTTGAAACACCCTATATATATATATATATATATATATATATAAATATATATAAATATATATATATAGGGTGTTTCAAAAATTTATATATATATATATATATACGTATGTATCTAGGTATACAATTATTCCTCAATATACGTTGTAAATTGCTTTCAAGACATAACGACCTAAAATAAAATGATGTAATATATGCAGATATGTCTATAATATACGCATATATGCACATATATGTATGTATATATCTATACATATAATATGTATAAATGTGTATATATATATATGTGTGTGGGTGTATGTCTCTGTGCCTGTGTTTGTGTATATGCGCGCGCATGTATGTGTATGAGTGTGCGTATGTATGTATATGCGTGTATATACATCATCTAATAATAAAAATGTATAGCTACGCATGCCTTGCCTTTCATTTTCCTATTTTTTTTATCACCAAACTTATATCCCCTCCACACTTCCTTGTGTAAGTCGTGTTTGTGTGTGCCTGTGTCGCATTTAAAACTAAATTTCTGTAGTTTTACATATTTATCTAATGTTTTATCATAAAGAATTCCAGATAATAAAATACACCCCAGTCAACAGCTGCTATTCGAACAAATTAATAGAACTAGACATGAATCAATGCAGACATGAATACAACACTTTAATATACCTCAAACAGTACTATTAAAAACCAAAAAAACTACATGTAAAATCTATTTTATATATTAGGTGTATACTAACAATAGAAGTGAACACATAAAACAGAAGTGAAAATCCATTACATCAGATTATAGACAAACACTAGCACAATGCTTGAAAAACAGAGAAATTGAAACCCTCTCATCAATAAGAAACCACAAGCTTTTAAAACTGCTCACAAAGTGTGATTTATAACCTCGGTTGCAAACGTGGAAATTGCGGTGAAATCCGTAACTCACACTATTTTATTAGTGATACACATACGATATGCAAGCCGACACATTAAATAGCACCGACAAAAAGGAATGGAGTTTCCTTACATCATGTATTATATATCCATAGAGAAGAAATATAGCTTGACTGTGTAGTAAGAGGTTTGCTTCCCAACCAAATGGTTCCGGGTTCAGTCAAAAGGATCTGACGTATTTGTAAGTTTAATAAAAGCGAAATAGAATAAAAAACGAAAAATGTGCTTTTATTTTCGAAATGTATATTTAATGCCTTCTTGTTTCATTTGATTTTGAAAATTAAATCTGTCAAGTGAGAGCTGTTACTGTCCACACACTCTCGGAGGCGTTCACGAAAGTTGTCCATAACTCGATGGATCATATATATATATATCATATTTTTTGTCGGTTTCAGCTCAAAGCTGTGGCCATACTGGGGCACCGCCGTTTTGCTACCCTGTTATTGAGAGACTCCTCTGATTTGTGACATTTGGTGAATAAGGGATTTTCATGTCACTGCCTTCATTTGCGCCTCCTGCCGCGAGGTAGGTTCATCTGGGACTGCCGATAGGAAGAGATCGTTTTTTTAAATTTTTTTAAATACCTACATCCACTTTGTATAAGTCTCTCAGGCTCTTTGGGAGAATATTAAAAAACTATGCGTCCTTGAAATCTAGGCTGTTGCAGTGACTGGTCCCGAAACGTGAGGGCAGTTTTTTTTATCTTTGGCACCGTGTAGTGGCGACATGTTCTAATATTTGTGTAGCTTTCAAGGACAAAATTTAGTACAATCCCTTCCAGGATGTCCCAAATGTATATTACTGCATATCTCTCCCACCTTTGCTCCAGGGAGTAGAGTCTTAAGTGTTTCACCCTTTCCCAGGATCTGAGCTGTTGCAATGAAACGATCTTTATTGTGTAGTTTCGCTGGATTGCTTCAATGTACGCTGATAATCTTTCACTGTGGGGTGACCATAGTTGTGAGCAGTATAGTCCAGGCGGCTGAGGATGAATGTCCTCCAGAGAACAACCATGGTTTCCTTCTCTCTGGTTCTGGAAGTTCTCAGGATCCATCCAGCCATCCGTCTTCATTTTGTCGCCATCTTTGTTAATGTGCACTTGGAAAGAGGGATCATCACTCATGTGAAGATACCTCTTTCCAAGGTCACGCACTGATTTAAGTTTTGGGATTGTAATCCTTCTTGGGCCCTGTATGTTTTTCGTTCAATTTTGGGTGCTGGTATTTGCTTTATCCTTGTTACTTATTTGCTGCTAGACACTTAGATTCACGTCCATTGTGCTCATCTTGAAATTTTACGCCAAAATTAGCTTTCAATGTTTAGGTAACATGTGTACATTTTTGTCATTGTGGACTGACACATCCATTTTTATTATAAATATATATGAAGAGAGAGAGAGACAGAGAAAGAGAGAGAGAAGGAAAGAGAGAGGGAGAAGGAAAGATAGAGGGAGAAGGAGAGAGAGATATAAAGACAGATAAATAGGTAGATGTCGGTTGTATTAAACATAAATATACGCACTCACACTCGAATATATGCTCTTACAAATACATATAGAATTATAGAGTTACACGCACATAATGAAATAGACATATATTATTATGCGTATATATATGCATGCCTGTGTATATACATATACATATATACATACATATATGCATGCAGATATATGTGTGTATATATATACACACACACACACACTCACACACACACACACACACACATATATATATATATATATATATATATATATATATACACATATGCATATTTATATATATATATATATATATATATGTATGTGTGTGTGCATGCACAGTTATACATATA